>NW_027650202.1:15000-137223 GCF_965287045.1 Carcharhinus amblyrhynchos | reverse complement strand
TGTGGGAGGGTCAGTGCTGAGGGAGTGCCGCACTGTGGGAGGGTCAGTGCTGAGGGAGCGCCGCACTGTGGGAGGGTCAGTGCTGAGGGAGTGCCGCACTGTGGGAGGGTCAGTGCTGAGGGAGCGCCGCACTGTGGGAGGGTCGGTGCTGAGGGAGCGCCGCACTGTGGGAGGGTCAGTGCTGAGGGAGTGCCGCACTGTGGGAGGGTCAGTGCCGAGGGAGCGCCGCACTGTGGGAGGGTCGGTGCCGAGGGAGCCCCGCACTGTGGGAGGGTCGGTGCCGAGGGAGCGCTGCACTGTGGGAGGGACGGTGCCGAGGGAGCGCCGCACTGTGGGAGGGTCGGTGCTGTGGGAGGGTCGGTGCTGAGGGAGCGCCGCACTGTGGGAGGGTCGGTGCCGAGGGAGCCCCGCACTGTGGGAGGGTCGGTGCCGAGGGAGCGCCGCACTGTGGGAGGGTCAGTGCTGAGGGAGCGCTGCACTGTGGGAGGGTCGGTGCCGAGGGAGCCCCGCACTGTGGGAGGGTCGGTGCCGAGGGAGCGCCGCACTGTGGGAGGGTCGGTGCCGAGGGAGCCCCGCACTGTGGGAGGGTCGGTGCCGAGGGAGCGCCGCACTGTGGGAGGGTCAGTGCTGTGGGAGGGTCGGTGCTGGGTGTTCTCCCCAGTGTCCTGGGCCAACATCTATCGCTGAACCCCCGTATCGTTGAGGACAGAGGGTGGGAGGGTCAGTGATCACATCGCTGCTTGTCTGAGGTTGCTGTGTCAGTGGTCACTCCCCAGACTGTGTTAGAATGGTCTCCCAGGGAAAGAAACACTTCAGATATTTGACCTGGGATTAGGATACATCAGTTGGTTGTGGTTGCTGACACGTCAGAGGTATTTATTTCCCCCCCCAGGGGCATTTGGATCGAGGGTGGCAACTCTGTGGAAACATTTAATTAAGACAATTGTACATTGACTGAGAGTTTGCACATAACTTTCTTGCTGTCCAAATTTGTTGTCCTGGGTGTATCAGCGCTTTCAGAGTCTCAGTGTGTGTGTGTGTGTGTGTCTGTGTCCACGTGTGTGTGTGTGTTACATTATCCTGCGTCAAACCATTTATTAAATTAAATAAACACCTTTTTATATGAATAAATCACGTTGCCAAATGTTTTGTATGTTTTGTTTCGGGGTGTGGTGGAGGGGGGGTGGTGATGGTTTGTATCCAGCATCTTCCTGCACCCCCCCCCCCGATTCGGTTTACGAAGCAGGGGCTGGGGGGGTGGGGGTGGTCACTGAAGGCCTCACGGAGAGGGACGGAGTGGCCATTCAGCCCACTGGGATCCTGCCATCTGCTAACCCTTGACTCCCACTCTCCCCTCCCCCCACCCCGGCCTTATCCACATCGATTCCCACAACTAGTTAAATATCAATCCCACCTCAAATACACTTCCCGACCCACAGAAACTAGAGGAGGCCATTCGGCCCTTCGAGCTGCTCCCCCATTCATTTTGATCATCAAATTCAATATCCTGATCCCCCCCCCATATCCCTCGATCCCTTTAGCCCCAAGAGTGATATCTAATTTCTTCCTGAAATCACAACGTTTTGGCCTCAACTACTTTCTGTGGGAGTGAATTCCACACATTCCCCACCCTCTGGGTGAAGAAATTTCTCCTCACCTCAGTTCTAAAAGGTTTCCCCCTTATCCTCAAACTCTGACCCCTAGTTCTGGACTCCCCCCACCATCGGGGACATTCTGAATCTACCCTGTCTAACCCTGTTAGAATTTTATAAGTTTCTATCAGATCCCCTCTCACTCTTCTAAACTCCAGTGAATATAATCCTAACCTATTTCAGTAAGGCGTTTGACAAAGTCCCTCATGGTAGGTTGATACAGAAGATTAAAGCTCATGGGATATGTGGTCAGGTATCTAGATGGGTAGAGAACTGGCTTGCAAAGAGGAGACAGAGAGTAATTGTGGAGGGGTCTTTTTCTAGCTGGAGGTCTGTCACTAGTGGTGTAAATCGGTTGGACTAAAACCTGGTGGTGTCAGACTTTTTACTGTGTTTACGCCAGTCCAACGCCTGCATACCCACATCATGACTAGTGGTGTGCCACAGGGCTCAGTACTGGGACCTCTTCTCTTTGTAGTGTATATAAATGATTTGGAAGAGGGAGTAGGTGGTGTGATCAGCAAATTTACTGATGACATTAAGATGGCTGGATTGGTGGGCAGTGAGGAGCAGTGTCTGGCAATACAGCGGGATATTGATAGGCTGGTTGATTGGGCAGATATGAGGCAAATGGAGTTTAATCCGGATAAATGTGAGGTGATGCATTTTGGCCGGAATAATGTAGGGGGGAGTTATATGATAAAGGGTAAGCCCATAAGGAGCATAGAATCACAGCGAGACCTGGGGGTGCAAGTGCACAAGTCTTTGAAGGTGGCAGTGCAAGTGGAGAGTGTGGTGAAGAAAGCCTATGGTATGTTAGCCTTTATAGGAAGGAGTATAGAATATAAGAGCTGGAGTCTGATGTTGCAGTTGTACAGAACATTGGTTAGGCTGCATTTAGAGTACTGCATCCAGTTCTGGTCGCCTTACTACCGGAAGGACGTGGAGACTCTGGAGAGAGTGCAGAGGAGGTTTACCAGGATGTTGCCTGGTATGGAAGGACTGGGGTATGAGGAAAGATTGAACAAATTGGGGCTCTTTTCCCTTGAAAGACGGCGACTGAGGGGGGATCTAATAGAGGTATATAAGATTATGAAGGGTATAGATAGAGTAAACAGAGGTAAGTTATTTCCTATGTTAGAGACACGCAGTACGAGGGGCCACGGGCTTAGGGTGAGGGGGGAGAGGTATAACACAGATATTAGAGGGAGGTTTTTCACACAGAGGGTAGTGGGGGTATGGAATGCTCTGCCAAGTAAGGTGGTGGAGGCAAACACGCTAGAGTCATTTAGGAGTAACTTAGACAGGCACATGAGTGGGTTGGAGATGGGTGGATATAGGAGATTGTTTTAAATAAGGGTCATTAGCATTGGGGTGTCGCAGGTAATGTAAATGGGTATGGTATGATAATAATGTTCTTTCTCTTTTCATTCACAGGTTTTAAGTCGGTCCACCTCGTGTCCAACGAGGGGCATACACGCGATGGGTCGTACTGGGGCTGCTCTTGGTTGTTCGAGATTGGCCTAGTGCTTCATGTTGTTAGTGTGTGCCTAAACTGGACCAGATACTGGGCAAGACGACAGCTCAGTGACTATCACTGATTGCTGTGCAGACACATGGATTTGGGCCGGTGTCTGTGGGAGTTTGCACATTCTCCCCGTGCTTGCGTGGGTTTTCTCCGGGTGCTCCGGTTTCCTCCCACACCCCAAAGATGTGCTGTTAGGCTGATTGGCAGGAATAAATTGTCCCTAAATTAGTTTTCCCTCAATGTGGATGGCCATAAAACATTAGATAAGGGTCATGGGTGGAGAGGGGGAACTGGTAATATTAAAATGGCGGCGCGGGCTCGTTGGGCCGAAGGGCCTGTTTCCCGGGCTGATTTTGTTCTTTGTTCTAATCAACTTTGTATCACAATCCAGCCTCTACAGGCCTCTGTGGGAAAGAATTCCACACACTCACTCCCCTCCGAGAGAAGAAATCCCTCTCATCTCTGTATCCAATGGGCGACCCCCCTACTCTGAGATTATTCCCTCTGGTCCCAGAATCTCCCATACGGGGAAACAGCCTCTCAGCACCCACCCTGTTCCCCCCCCGAGAATCTGATGTGTCTCAGTAAGGTCGCCTCTCATTCTTCTAAATTCCCAATGAGTACAGGCCCAACCTACTCAACCTCAACCTCCCCTCATGAGAAAATCCCTCCCTACCCGGGATTGACCGAGTGAACCTTCTCCGGAATGCCTCTAATGTCAGAATATCCTTCCTTGGATAAGGGGACCCAAACTGTTCCCAGTATTCCAGGTCATAGTGAGATACAGCATGGGAACAGGCCTTTCGGCCCAACTCCTCCATGTTGGCCAGGTTTGAACTCGTCCCATTTGCCTGTTTGGCCCATCTCTCTCTAAACCCATCCACATTCTGGTCCAAATGTCTTTCCAATGTTGTACTCCCCTCTATCACCTCCTCTGGCAGCTCATTTCCCCCCGACCACACACACACCACCCTCTGTGTGAAGAAGCTGCCCTTCAGGTCCCTTTGCAATCTTTCCCCTCTCACCTTTAACCTCTGCCCTCTAGTTTTGGACCCCCTATCCTGGGGAAAAGATGTTGGCTGTTCACCTTATCACTGCCCCTCATGGTTTTATAGACCCTCCCCCCATGACCCAGGGAAAAATGTCCCAGTTTATCCAGCCTCTCCTCAAGCCTTCCAGTCCCAGTAACATCACAACTCACCATCTCAATAAAATTCTCCCCATCTACCCCCCGCCTCTGGTTCATTCACCAATTCTCTTCATTCTGTGTCTCCCCCTCCCTCGTTCTCTGGTTCCCCACCCTCCTGTCACTGGGAAACACTTTCTCCTCACTCACTCAATCGTGACCTGTTGTGAAAGTGACTGCCTCGATTCAATCTCCCCCTTTACCTTCCCCACTCCGAAGAGAATGATCCCAGCTTCTCCCGATCTCTCAGCATGTCCACCACAACTCTCACCAACTTTTACAGATGCCCCATAGAAAGCATTCTTTCTGGTTGTATCACAGCTCGGTCTGGGCTCCTGCTCTGCCCAAGACCGCAAGGAACTACAAAAGGGTCATCAATGTAGCCCCAATCCATCACACAAACCAGCCTCCCATCCATTGACTCGGTCTACACTTCCCGCTGCCTTGGGAAAAGCAGCCGGGATAATTAAGGACCCCACACACTCCGGCTTCTTCCATCGGGAAAAAGATACAAAAGTCTGAGGTCCCGTACCGACCGACTCAAGAACAGCTTCTTCCCTGCTGCTGTCAGACTTTTGAATGGACCTACCTCGCATTAAGCTGATCTTTCTCTCCACCCTCGCTGTGACTGTAACACTACATTCTGCACCCTCTCCTTTCCTTCCCCCCTATGTACTCTATGAACAGTATGCCTTGTCTGTATTGCATGCAAGAAACAATACACTGTATCACAATATGATAATAATAAATCAAATCTCCATATAGAATAATACCATCCTTACAATGCAGAAGGAGGCCATTTGGCCCATCTAGTCTGCACTGACCACAATCCCACCCAGGCCCATAACCTCATGCATTGACCCTAGCCAGTCCCCCTGACACGAAGGGAGAATTTAGCACGGCCAATGCACCCTAACCAGCACATCTTTCGGACTGTGGGAGGAAACCGGAGCACCCGGGGGTCAGTGCTGGGTCCTCTGCTATTTGTGATTTTTATCAATGACTTGGAAGAGGGGGCTGAAGGGTGGGTTAGTAAATTTGCTGATGACACCAAGATTGGTGGAGTAGTGGATCAGGCAGCGGGCTCTTGCAGGCTGCAAATAGGCATTGATAGGATGCAGAGCCGGGCCAAAAAGTAGCAGATAGAGTTTAACCCTGATAAGTGTGAGGTGATTCATTTTGGTAGGACAAACTTGAATGCAGATTACAGGGTCAACGGCAGGGTTCTAAGGAATGTGGAGGAACAGAGAGATCTTGGGGTTCATATCCACAGGTCTCTGAAGGTTGCCACTCAAGTGGATAGAGCCATGAAGAAGGCTTATAGTGTGTTAGCGTTTATTAACAGGGGGTTTGAGTTTAAGAGCTGTGGGGTTATGCTGCAACTATACCGGACCTTGGTGAGACCACATTTGGAATATTGTGTTCAGTTCTGGTCACCTCACTATAAGAAGGATGTGGAAGCATTGGAGAGAGTGCAGAGGAGATTTACCAGGATGCTGCCTGGTTTGGAGGGTAGGTCTTATGAGGAAAGGTTGAGGGAGGTGGGGCTTTTCTCTTTAGAGCGGAGGAGGATGAGAGACGACTTAATAGAGGTTTATAAGATGATGAGGGCGATGGACACAGTGGACGTGCAGAGACTATTTCCTTGGGTGGATGTAACTGTTACTAGGGGGCATAACTATAAGGTTCATGGTGGGAGATATAGGAGGGATGTCCGAGGTAGATTCTTTACTCAGAGAGTGGTTGGGGTGTGGAATGCACTGCCTGCTGTGATAGTGGAGTCGGACACTTTAGGAACTTTCAAGCGGTTATTGGATAGGCACATGGAGCACTCCAGAATGATAGGGAGTGGGATAGACTGATCTTGGGTTTGGACAAAGCTCAGCACAACATCGAGGGGCCGAAGGGCCTGTACTGTTCTATGATGTCAAGGGCTATTGCTGTCACCTCACCTCTGGAATTCAGCTCTTTTGTTCTATAAGAGAGAGTGTCTGTGTGTCTCTGTGTGTGTGAGAGACGGAGATATATTTATCTCCTTTGTCTCTCTGTCTCTGGTCCGTGATGTTTCTCTAAGTGTTGATCCCACACCTTCCCTACCTGAGGTGCTGCTATCCCAGAATCGAGCCTGGGGGGATCCCCTTGGACTTGGCCTCTGTGTGGTCAGGGACAGAATGGGAGTCAGAACGTAGCTACACCAGGGGAAAAAACCTCACACCAAGGAGCTAGTCTTCAAACTCAACTGGAGAGTCACTCAGCCCCTCTCTCTCCAGCCTGTTACACAGGAACAGGAGGAGGCCATTCAGCCCCTCTCTCTCCAGCCTGTTACACAGGAACAGGAGGAGGTGAGAGGTCACATCAGTCCACAAATATTTCCAAGGATGCCCCGACCCAGGGAAATACAACCCAAATTCCCCGTCCAATCAAACTGTTGAGCTATCACAAGGTTAAAGTATGCACAAGGAAATGTGAACCAGAAATAGCATTATGAGAATCTGGTGGTTAACTCGTGAGATCAGAGAGAAGAATAGAGGGAATCATTTATCAGAATATCCTAAACCTGTTTGAGCAACAGCTTCTGTCAAAGTACATGCCTGATTTCCCCTCTCTCTAACCCAGGGATCACTGGACAGTGATCAGGAGCAGGAACCCTGGCTGATTTCCCCTCTCTCTCTCTAACCCAGGGATCACTGGACAGTGATCAGGAGCAGGAACCCTGGCTGATTTCCCCTCTCTCTCTCTCTAACCCAGGGATCACTGGACAGTGATCAGGAGCAGGAACCCTGGCTGATTTCCCCCCTCTCTCTAACCCAGGGATCACTGGACAGTGATCAGGAGCAGGAACCCTGGCTGATTTCCCCTCTCTCTCTCTAACCCAGGGATCACTGGACAGTGATCAGGAACAGGAACCCTGGCTGATTTCCCCCCTCTCTCTCTCTCTAACCCAGGGATCACTGGACAGTGATCAGGAGCAGGAACCCTGGCTGATTTCCCCTCTCTCTCTCTCTCTCTAACCCAGGGATCACTGGACAGTGATCAGGAGCAGGAACCCTGGCTGATTTCCCCTCTCTCTCTCTCTAACCCAGGGATCACTGGACAGTGATCAGGAGCAGGAACCCTGGCTGATTTCCCCTCTCTCTCTCTCTAACCCAGGGATCACTGGACAGTGATCAGGAGCAGGAACCCTGGCTGATTTCCCCCCTCTCTCTCTAACCCAGGGATCACTGGACAGTGATCAGGAGCAGGGACCCTGGCTGATTTCCCCTCTCTCTCTCTCTAACCCAGGGATCACTGGACAGTGATCAGGAGCAGGAACCCTGGCTGATTTCCCCTCTCTCTCTAACCCAGGGATCACTGGACAGTGATCAGGAGCAGGGACCCTGGCTGATTTCCCCTCTCTCTCTAACCCAGGGATCACTGGACAGTGATCAGGAGCAGGAACCCTGGCTGATTTCCCCTCTCTCTCTCTAACCCAGGGATCACTGGACAGTGATCAGGAGCAGGAACCCTGGCTGATTTCCCCTCTCTCTCTCTAACCCAGGGATCACTGGACAGTGATCAGGAGCAGGAACCCTGGCTGATTTTCCCCCCTCTCTCTCTCTAACCCAGGGATCACTGGACAGTGATCAGGAGCAGGAACCCTGGCTGATTTCCCCTCTCTCTCTCTAACCCAGGGATCACTGGACAGTGATCAGGAGCAGGAACCCTGGCTGATTTCCCCTCTCTCTCTCTAACCCAGGGATCACTGGACAGTGATCAGGAGCAGGAACCCTGGCTGATTTCCCCTCTCTCTCTCTCTAACCCAGGGATCACTGGACAGTGATCAGGAGCAGGAACCCTGGCTGATTTCCTCTCTCTCTAACCCAGGGATCACTGGACAGTGATCAGGAGCAGGAACCCTGGCTGATTTCCCCTCTCTCTCTCTAACCCAGGGATCACTGGACAGTGATCAGGAGCAGGAACCCTGGCTGATTCCCCCTCTCTCTCTCTAACCCAGGGAATCACTGGACAGTGATCAGGAGCAGGAACCCTGGCTGATTTCCCCTCTCTCTCTCTAACCCAGGGAATCACTGGACAGTGATCAGGAGCAGGAACCCTGGCTGATTTTCCCCCCCTCTCTCTCTCTAACCCAGGGATCACTGGACAGTGATCAGGAGCAGGAACCCTGGCTGATTTCCCCTCTCTCTCTCTAACCCAGGGATCACTGGACAGTGATCAGGAGCAGGAACCCTGGCTGATTTCCCCTCTCTCTCTCTAACCCAGGGATCACTGGACAGTGATCAGGAGCAGGAACCCTGGCTGATTTCCCCTCTCTCTCTCTCTCTCTAACCCAGGGATCACTGGACAGTGATCAGGAGCAGGAACCCTGGCTGATTTCCTCTCTCTCTAACCCAGGGATCACTGGACAGTGATCAGGAGCAGGAACCCTGGCTGATTTCCCCTCTCTCTCTCTCTCTAACCCAGGGATCACTGGACAGTGATCAGGAGCAGGAACCCTGGCTGATTTCCCCTCTCTCTCTCTCTCTCTAACCCAGGGATCACTGGACAGTGATCAGGAGCAGGAACCCTGGCTGATTTCCCCTCTCTCTCTCTCTCTAACCCAGGGATCACTGGACAGTGATCAGGAGCAGGAACCCTGGCTGATTTCCCCTCTCTCTCTCTAACCCAGGGATCACTGGACAGTGATCAGGAGCAGGAACCCTGGCTGATTTCCCCTCTCTCTCTCTAACCCAGGGATCACTGGACAGTGATCAGGAGCAGGAACCCTGGCTGATTTCCCCTCTCTCTCTAACCCAGGGATCACTGGACAGTGATCAGGAGCAGGAACCCAGGCTGATTTCCCCTCTCTCTCTCTCTCGAACCCAGGGATCACTGGACAGTGATCAGGAGCAGGAACCCTGGCTGATTTCCCCCCTCTCTCTCTAACCCAGGGATCACTGGACAGTGATCAGGAGCAGGAACCCTGGCTGATTTCCTCTCTCTCTGTAACCCAGGGATCACTGGACAGTGATCAGGAGCAGGAACCCTGGCTGATTTCCCCCCTCTCTCTCTAACCCAGGGATCACTGGACAGTGATCAGGAGCAAGAACCCTGGCTGATTTCCCCTCTCTCTCTCTAACCCAGGGATCACTGGACAGTGATCAGGAGCAGGAACCCTGGCTGATTTCCCCTCTCTCTCTCTAACCCAGGGATCACTGGACAGTGATCAGGAGCAGGAACCCTGGCTGATTTCCCCCTCTCTCTCTCTAACCCAGGGATCACTGGACAGTGATCAGGAGCAGGAACCCTGGCTGATTTCCCCTCTCTCTCTCTCTCTCTAACCCAGGGATCACTGGACAGTGATCAGGAGCAGGAACCCTGGCTGATTTCCCCTCTCTCTAACCCAGGGATCACTGGACAGCGATCAGGAGCAGGAACCCTGGCTGATTTCCCCTCTCTCTCTCTCTAACCCAGGGATCACTGGACAGTGATCAGGAGCAGGAACACTGGCTGATTTCCCCTCTCTCTCTCTAACCCAGGGATCACTGGACAGTGATCAGGAGCAGGAACCCTGGCTGATTTCCCCTCTCTCTCTCTAACCCAGGGATCACTGGACAGTGATCAGGAGCAGGAACCCTGGCTGATTTCCCCTCTCTCTCTCTAACCCAGGGATCACTGGACAGTGATCAGGAGCAGGAACCCTGGCTGATTTCCCCCCTCTCTCTCTAACCCAGGGATCACTGGACAGCGATCAGGAGCAGGAACCCTGGCTGATTTCCCCTCTCTCTCTCTCTCTAACCCAGGGATCACTGGACAGTGATCAGGAGCAGGAACCCTGGCTGATTTCCCCCCTCTCTCTCTCTCTAACCCAGGGATCACTGGACAGTGATCAGGAGCAGGAACCCTGGCTGATTTCCCCTCTCTCTCTCTAACCCAGGGATCACTGGACAGTGATCAGGAGCAGGAACCCTGGCTGATTTCCCCTCTCTCTCTCTAACCCAGGGATCACTGGACAGTGATCAGGAGCAGGAACCCTGGCTGATTTCCCCTCTCTCTCTCTCTCTAACCCAGGGATCACTGGACAGTGATCAGGAGCAGGAACCCTGGCTGATTTCCCCTCTCTCTCTCTCTCTAACCCAGGGATCACTGGACAGTGATCAGGAGCAGGAACCCTGGCTGATTTCCCCTCTCTCTCTCTCTAACCCAGGGATCACTGGACAGTGATCAGGAACAGGAACCCTGGCTGATTTCCCCTCTCTCTCTCTCTAACCCAGGGATCACTGGACAGTGATCAGGAACAGGAACCCTGGCTGATTTCCCCTCTCTCTCTCTCTAACCCAGGGATCACTGGACAGTGATCAGGAACAGGAACCCTGGCTGATTTCCCCTCTCTCTCTCTCTAACCCAGGGATCACTGGACAGTGATCAGGAACAGGAACCCTGGCTGATTTCCCCTCTCTCTCTCTCTAACCCAGGGATCACTGGACAGTGATCAGGAGCAGGAACCCTGGCTGATTTCCCCCCCTCTCTCTCTAACCCAGGGATCACTGGACAGTGATCAGGAGCAGGAACCCTGGCTGATTTCCCCCCTCTCTCTCTAACCCAGGGATCACTGGACAGTGATCAGGAGCAGGAACCCTGGCTGATTTCCCCCCTCTCTCTCTAACCCAGGGATCACTGGACAGTGATCAGGAGCAGGAACCCAGGCTGATTTCCCCTCTCTCTCTCTCTAACCCAGGGATCACTGGACAGTGATCAGGAGCAGGAACCCTGGCTGATTTCCCCTCTCTCTCTCTCTCTAACCCAGGGATCACTGGACAGTGATCAGGAGCAGGAACCCTGGCTGATTTCCCCTCTCTCTCTCTCTAACCCAGGGATCACTGGACAGTGATCAGGAGCAGGAACCCTGGCTGATTTCCCCTCTCTCTCTCTCTCTAACCCCAGGGATCACTGGACAGTGATCAGGAGCAGGAACCCTGGCTGATTTCCCCTCTCTCTCTCTAACCCAGGGATCACTGGACAGTGATCAGGAGCAGGAACCCTGGCTGATTTCCCCTCTCTCTAACCCAGGGATCACTGGACAGTGATCAGGAGCAGGAACCCTGGCTGATTTCCCCTCTCTCTCTCTCTAACCCAGGGATCACTGGACAGTGATCAGGAACAGGAACCCTGGCTGATTTCCCCTCTCTCTCTCTAACCCAGGGATCACTGGACAGTGATCAGGAGCAGGAACCCTGGCTGGTTCCCCCCCTCCCCCCGGGTGGTGTTGCGTCAGGCAGAAGCTGATGTAATCCTGAGTCTGGTTGTAGATCCTCCTCCCTCAGTCCCTCCTCCCTCAGTCCCTCCTCCCTCTGCCCCCTCCTCTCTCTCTGCCCGCGCTCTGGGGGGGTGAAGAACACGTTTTCTGTTGCCGGATTGAGGATTTTGCCCCCAGTCTGTCCCGGGGATGGGAGTTTGTGCCTGAATTTCCCTCAAGGAAACTTTCCGCCTCGCGCCAAGTAAGTTTGGGGAAAGTTTGAGGAAAGTTTCTGGCGCGTGTCCGGGGGGGGGGGGGGGTCCGGGACACTGTCTGTCTGTCTGTGTGTGTGTGTGTGTGGGGGGGGGATATTCCCAGCTCTGGGGTCAGTCCCCGGGGGGGGGGGGGTGGGGCTGTGCTTTTCCAGCCCGGATTCTCCCCGAGTCAAACCCGGCTCCTCCTCCCGCCCAAACCGGCTATTCACACAGGGAGGCATCACACTCACCCCCCGGCTCTGCTCCCCTCCCCCCCACCCTCCCCCCCTCACCACCCACCCTCCCCCCCATTCCCGAAATCCTACACCCCCTCCCTATCTCTGTAACCTCCTCCAGCCCCCTACACCCCCTCCCTATCTCTGTAACCTCCTCCAGCCCCTACGCCCCCTCCCTATCTCTGTAACCTCCTCCAGCCCCCTACACCCCCTCCCTATCTCTGTAACCTCCTCCAGCCCCTACGCCCCCTCCCTATCTCTGTAACCCCCTCCAGCCCCTCTGTAACCCCCTCCAGCCCCTACACCCCCCTCCCTATCTCTGTAACCCCCTCCAGCCCCTACACCCCCTCCCTATCTCTGTAACCCCTCCAGCCCCCCTACACCCCCTCCACCCCCTCCCTATCTCTGTAACCTCCTCCAGCCCCCTACACCCCCTCCCATGAGTATCTCTGTAACCCCTCCAGCCCCTACACCCCTCCCTATCTCTGTAACCCCCTCCAGCCCCCTACACCCCCTCCCTATCTCTGTAAACCCCTCCAGCCCCCTACACCCCCTCCCTATCTCTGTAACCCCCTCCAGCCCCCTACACCCCCTCCCTATCTCTGTAACCTCCTCCAGCCCCTACACCCCTCCCTATCGAGTATCTGTAACCCCCTCCAGCCCCCTACACCCCCTCCCTATCTCTGTAACCCCCTCCAGCCCCCTACACCCCCTCCCTATCTCTGTAACCCCTCCAGCCCCCTACACCCCCTCCCTATCTCTGTAACCTCCTCCAGCCCCTACACCCCCTCCCTATCTCTGTAACCTCCTCCAGCCCCCTACACCCCCTCCCTATCTCTGTAACCTCCTCCAGCCCCCTACGCCCCCCTCCCTATCTCTGTAACCCCCTCCAGCCCCTACACCCCCTCCCTATCTCTGTAACCCCCTCCAGCCCCCTACACCCCCTCCCTATCTCTGTAACCCCCTCCAGCCCCTACACCCCCTCCCTATCTCTGTAACCTCCTCCAGCCCCTACACCCCCTCCCTATCTCTGTAACCCCCTCCAGCCCCCTACACCCCCTCCCTATCTCTGTAAACCCCTCCAGCCCCCTACACCCCCTCCCTATCTCTGTAACCCCCTCCAGCCCCCTACACCCCCTCCCTATCTCTGTAACCTCCTCCAGCCCCTACACCCCCTCCCTATCTCTGTAACCTCCCCCTACACCCCTCCCTATCTCTGTAAACCCCTCCAGCCCCCCTACACCCCCTCCCTATCTCTGTAACCCCCTCCAGCCCCCTACACCCCCTCCCTATCTCTGTAACCTCCTCCAGCCCCCTACACCCCCTCCCTATCTCTGTAACCTCCTCCAGCCCCTACACCCCCTCCCTATCTCTGTAACCTCCTCCAGCCCCTACACCCCCTCCCTATCTCTGTAACCTCCTCCAGCCCCTACACCCCTCCCTATCTCTGTAACCTCCTCCAGCCCCTACACCCCCTCCCTATCTCTGTAACCTCCTCCAGCCCCCTACACCCCCTCCCTATCTCTGTAACCCCCTCCAGCCCCGACACCCCCTCCCTATCTCTGTAACCCCCTCCCCCCTACACCCCCTCCCTATCTCTGTAACCTCCTCCAGCCCCTACACCCCCTCCCTATCTCTGTAACCTCCTCCAGCCCCTACACCCCCTCCCTATCTCTGTAACCTCCTCCAGCCCCTACACCCCTCCCTATCTCTGTAACCTCCTCCAGCCCCTACACCCCTCCCTATCTCTGTAACCTCCTCCAGCCCCTACACCCCCTCCCTATCTCTGTAACCTCCTCCAGCCCCCTACACCCCCTCCCTATCTCTGTAACCTATGACCCTCCGAGATCTCTGCGCTGTTCCAATTCCGGCCTCTCAGGTGTTTCCCGATTCCCGTCTCTCTGCCGTTGGCGGCTGTGTCTCCTGCAACCTGGGGGCTCCTAAACTCTGGAATTTCCTCTCTAACTCCCTCCACCTCTCTGTCTCAGTCCCTGTCTCCTTTGAAATGCTCCTTATAACTGACCTCAGCTGGCTCAGTTACAGAAGTGCAGGAGTTGGGAGTGGGCTGTTGGCGGCGGGGGGTGGGGGGTGGGGTTTAAAACCCCCCTGAAGCTGCCTCGTCTCTCCGTTATATCGGACGTGAACTCCGATGATTATACCTCACTGGCCTGACCGATTTATGCCAACTCTCTGCTTCCTCTGAGCTAACCAATCCCTGATCTGGGTTAATACAAATTTATACCCGCTATTGGCCAATGACTTGTATTTTGAGCTGTGACCTTTGACACCTTGTCTAGTGCTAAGTCCATCACATCCTCAGGTTCTCCTTCACATTTGGTTGTTTGTTGCTCCCCCCAAGAGAACTCCTGATAAATCTCGCCAAAAAAAACAGCTCCTACCCCAAACTGTGGGTGCTGTGCCGGAAGGTACAGAGATGTTCTTATATCCCTCGTGATAACCGTGGTAATTGGAGATTCCAGCGATGTTCCTTGGAACTGTGGTTACACCAATTGGCCTGTCATTTCCTGTGCGCTGGGCTGTTCCCTCCTTGAATAGAGGAACTCGTTACTTCACAATCTGCCGCAAGCGAGGGAATCCTTGGGCAATTATCTTGGCAGCCGTGCCGTTTAAGATCCTGGGATGCAATGCGTTGGGATCTGGGGTCAGCCTTTAATCCCTGTCCTCTTCTCAGAGTTCCTTCCCCTGTTGGCTGTAACTCTCTTAACTTCCACCCTCCACAATCACTGGCTGACTCGCAATTATTGACAGGATGTTATTTGTATCCCTTGAGGGCAGCGAGGTAGCACAGCGCCAGGGACCCGGGTTCGATTCCCGGCTCGGGTCACTGTCTGAGTCTGCACATTCTCCCCGTGTCTGCGTGGGTTTCCTCCGGATGCTCCGGTTTCCTCCCGCAGTCCAGAGATGTGCGGGTTAGATAGATTAGCCGTGGGAAATTAGTGTCCAGAGATGTGTGGATTGATGTGTAGGCCTTAGGAAGAGACTCTGGCAGAGAGTAGGCACTGGCTTGATGGGCTGAATGGCTTCCTTCTGGAGGGATTCTGTGACTCTCTGCATTACAGACACAAAATATCTGCTCGATTGGTCCACCATTTTCCGTATTTCCCAGTATTAAATCCGGAAACTCATTCCCAATGGGACGAACGTTCCTCTTGCTGATTTTATTGCTTCTTACGGACCTGTTGGAACTTTCCGGGAAACTTGGAGCCAGTTTCCACCCCTGCTTCCCTCCCCGACTAAAATCAGAGATTTTGCGATCTTGTTTGTGTTCCAAATAAACCTTCTGATCTGTCACAAATCTTCAACAAACATCAGCATCTTCTCACTCAAACTGAAACTTTGGGAGTTGTATTGAATGTGGGTGAGGCCACAGCTGGAGCACTGTCTGCAGGTCTGGGTCACCACGTGATCGCGCTGGAGGGGAGATTCACCCGGATGCTGCCTGGGATGGAGCGTGTCAGCGATGGAGAGAGGTTGGAAAGGCTTGGGTTGTTTTGGTTGGAGCAGAGCAGACTGAGGGACGATCTAATCGACGTGTACAAGATTATGAATATTAGTCGGAAGACACTGAGGAAAACACCCTCCTCCCACTCATAAGATGATACCTACAAAGTGCATCGCTCCCTCGGTACCGACCCTCCCACAGTGCGGCGCTCCCTCGGCACCGACCCTCCCACAGTGCGGCGCTCCCTCAGCACCGACCCTCCCACAGTGCGGCACTCCCTCGGCACCGACCCTCCCACAGTGCGGCGCTCCCTCGGCACCGACCCTCCCACAGTGCGGCGCCCCCTCGGCACCGACCCTCCCACAGTGCGGCGCTCCCTCAGCACTGACCCTCCCACAGTGCGGCGCTCCCTCGGCACCGACCCTCCCACAGTGCGGCGCTCCCTCGGCACCGACCCTCCCACAGTGCGGCGCTCCCTCAGCACCGACCCTCCCACAGTGCGGCGCTCCCTCAGCACCGACCCTCCCACAGTGCGGCGCTCCCTCAGCACCGACCCTCCCACAGTGCGGCGCTCCCTCAGCACCGACCCTCCCACAGTGCGGCACTCCCTCGGCACCGACCCTCCCCACAGTGCGGCGCTCCCTCGGCACTGACCCTCCCACAGTGCGGCGCTCCCTCAGCACCGACCCTCCCACAGTGCGGCGCTCCCTCAGCACCGACCCTCCCACAGTGCGGCGCTCCCTCAGCACCGACCCTCCCACAGTGCGGCGCTCCCTCAGCACCGACCCTCCCACAGTGCGGCGCTCCCTCAGCACCGACCCTCCCACAGTGCGGGACTCCCTCAGCTCGCCATCACGCACTGTTGCCAGGTGTATGGGATACGGTTCTAATTTGGGGATGGGTCCGTTACGTGGGATGTATCACATTGCTGGAGCAGGACACACAGACTTTGGGATAATCAGATTTCCCGGGAAGTGGCTGTTTGCGCGGAGCAGAGGTGGAACATTGGTAAACAGAGTGTTCAGTGTTTGCCAAGGGAGTGGAGTTTAGAGGAGTCTGAGATCCGGTTTCACTGATCATTTGCGTTTGCTCTGAGTCAGCCCCTGATTATTCACGTATCTGTGGGATTCAAACAGACACGAGCTACATTCAACTTACCAGAGAAAGCTGTGAGCTCAGAGCTCCCACTCACCCACTCCTTCCCTCATTTCACATCCACCTCCCCCCAGAAAGAAAGCACACACGCTGTATAAATCCCAATGTGAGGCTGAGGGAGCGCCGCACTGTGGGAGGGTCAGTGCTGAGGGAGCGCCGCACTGTGGGAGGGTCAGTGCTGAGGGAGCACCGCACTGTGGGAGGGTCAGTGCTGAGGGAGCGCCCCACTGTGGGAGGGTCAGTGCTGAAGGAGCGCCGCACTGTGGGAGGGTCGGTGCTGAGGGAGCGCCGCACTGTGGGAGGGTCAGTGCTGAGGGAGCGCCGCACTGTGGGAGGGTCGGTGCCGAGGGAGCGCCGCACTGTGGGAGGGTCGGTGCCGAGGGAGCGCCGCACTGTGGGAGGGTCGGTGCTGAGGGAGCGCCGCACTGTGGGAGGGTCAGTGCTGAGGGAGCGCTGCACTGTGGGAGGGTCAGTGCTGAGGGAGCGCTGCAGTGTCGGAGGGTTTTACTGAAAATAAATGATCCAATTGTGATTCGTGGGATCTTGCTGTGTGTATGCGACGTGACAGCAGTGATTGCTCCCCGCACCCCTCCCCACCCCCACCCTGTTTTGGGGGCTCTGTGTGATGTGTTGGGGGATGCTGGTGGAATGGTGGGTGGGGTGGGCGCGTCTAAGTGCAGAGGCTACACAGTTCATCCCCCACCCCCAACCCACCCCAAAACCCCTTGCCAGATCCCTAAATGCCCCCATTTCGAGTCATTGAGGTTTACAGCACGGAAACAGGCCCTTCGGCCCAACTTGTCCATGCTACCATCCTTTTTATAAACCCCTAAGCTAACCCCAGTTGCCCACGTTTGCCCCATTTCCCTCTATACCCATCGTACCCATGTAACTGTCTAAATGCTTTTTAAAAGACAAAATTGTACCCGCCTCTACTACTGCCTCTGGCAGCTTGTTCCAGACACTCAGCACCCTCTGTGTTAAAACATTGCCCCTCTGGACCCTTCTGTATCTCTCCACTCTCACCTTAAACCTGTACCCTCTAGTTATAGACTCCCCTACCTTTGGGAAAAGATATTGACTATCTCGCTGATCTGTGTCCCTCATTATTTTATAGACAGGGTCACACCTGGAGTATTGTGTGCAGTTTTGGTCTCCTTATCTGAGGAAGGATGTCCTTGCTATAGAGGGAGCACAGTGAAGGTTTACCAGGCTGATTCCTGGGATGGCAGGTCTGTCATATGAGGAGAGACTGAGTGGGTGAGGATTATATTCACTGGAGTTTAGAAGAGTGAGAGGGGATCTGATAGAAACTTATAAAATTCACACAGGGTTAGACAGGGTAGATTCAGAAAGAATGTTCCCGATGGTGGGGGGAGTCCAGAACTAGGGGTCAGAGTTTGAAGATAAGGGGGAAACCTTTTAGAACTGAGGTGAGGAGAAATTTCTTCACCCAGAGGGTGGGGAATGTGTGGAATTCACTCCCACAGAAAGTAGCTGAGGCCAAAACGTTGTGTGATTTCAGGAAGAAATGAGATATCGTTCTTGGGGCTAAAGGGATCGAGGGATATGGGGGGAAGGGGGGAAGGGTCAATACAGCTTGGTCTGGGCTCCTGCTCTGTCCAAGACCGCAAGGAACTACAAAAGGGTGGTGAATGTAGCCCCAATCCATCACACAAACCAGCCTCCCATCCATTGACTCTGTCTACACTTCCCGCTGCCTCGGGGAAAAGCAGCCGGGATAATTAAGGATCCCACACACCCCGGACATTCTCTCTCCCACCTTCTTCCATTGGGAAAAAGATACAAAAGTCTGAGGTCCCGTACCGACCGACTCAAGAACAGCTTCTTCCCTGCTGCTGTCAGACTTTTGAATGGACCTACCTCACATTAAGTTGATCTTTCTCTACACCCTCGCTGTGACTGTAACACTACATTCCGCACCCTCTCCCTTCCTTCTCTATGAATGGTATGCTTTGTGTAGTGTGCAAGAAACAATACTTTTCACTGTATCCCGACACACGTGACAATAAACCAAATGACAGAAAGGGAAGATTGAATTTGATGATGAAGAACGGATCTCGATGGGCTGAATGGCCTCCTTGTTTTGGAGCTGCGGGTCTGGAGGTTCACGCTCCAGGTGCCGGCAGTAACTGGAAAATGTGGTTTGCGCCACTCGGTCTGCCACCCCGGGGATTCGGGCAGTGCCGACCCCCACTGACCCTGACAGTGCACGCACCGTCTGGGAGAGCGAACGGAGAGAGGAGACTCAGCCCAGCGAGACCGGACTTCCGACTGACTCCCCACTGAGGGGGGGGGCGGTCTGTGTTTCCCATTGCTGGTGGGGAGAGGAGGGGGAAGGTAATGGTCTCCCTGGCACCTCAATCTCTACACCCCGCAACACCACCTCCCCGGCAACTCAGGACTTCCTCACAGCCAATGGCGAGCTCCCTCCCCAGTCCCATTCACTGATATCTTTGTGGACACAAGGGCACAGCAAGATCCCATCAACAGCAACGTGAAAATGACCGAGAGAGACTGAGGGAGAGAAAGAAGCTTCATTTGTCCAGCCCAGACAGTGCGGCACTCCCTCAGCACTGACCCTCCCACAGTGCGGCGCTCCCTCAGCACCGACCCTCCCACAGTGCAGCGCTCCCTCGGCACCGACCCTCCCACAGTGTGGCGCTCCCTCGGCACCGACCCTCCCACAGTGCGGCGCTCCCTCAGCACCGACCCTCCCACAGTGCGGCGCTCCCTCGGCACCGACCCTCCCACAGTGCGGCGCTCCCTCGGCACCGACCCTCCCACAGTGCGGCGCTCCCTCAGCACCGACCCTCCCCACAGTGCGGGGCTCCCTCAGCACCGACCCTCCCACAGTGCGGCGCTCCCTCGGCACCGACCCTCCCACAGTGCGGCGCTCCCTCGGCACCGACCCTCCCACAGTGCGGCGCTCCCTCGGCACCGACCCTCCCACAGTGCGGCGCTCCCTCAGCACCGACCCTCCCACAGTGCGGCGCTCCCTCGGCACCGACCCTCCCACAGTGCGGCGCTCCCTCAGCACCGACCCTCCCACAGTGCGGCGCTCCCTCGGCACCGACCCTCCCACAGTGCGGCGTTCCCTCAGGACAAATGGAAAGGTGTGGGTGGGGTGGAGGGTGGGAGTGTGATTAAGAAGGGGGAAGGTAGTTTGGCTGGGGCGGGTTGAAGAGGAGCGTAGGGAGGAACAGTTCATTACTCCAGTGAGGAGGGTTGGAGGGAGAGTGTGGTGAGTGACCGGGCGGGATAAGAGATCGCGATCGGGTGGATAGTGTCCCAGACGATCGGTAAAGTTTGTGATTTGAATCTGGTCTTTTTGCGATGCTGCTTCTCTTTACTAATGTTCTATTTTTACACGTCGAACATTCCATGAATGTTTTGTGAATGATTGGTGGATTTGTGGATGTGTTTGGACTGAATACTTGAGGGATATTTGAGTCTGCTCAGTATCAGCGCGTTTGCCCCTTTGGAACTACATTCTCCATGGTGTGGTGAGTGGGACTCCCTCTGGACCACCCCTCCGCCCCCCAACCTGGTGCAACCCTCACCCCCCCCCCCAAGGAAACATGGGAAGATTTTTAGAGCTTAGTTATCAGTTAGAGAGAATTAGAGTTTTCCAGGGGAGCGCCGCACTGTGGGAGGGTCAGTGCTGAGGGAGCGCCGCACTGTGGGAGGGTCAGTGCTGAGGGAGCGCCGCACTGTGGGAGGGTCAGTGCTGAGGGAGCGCCACACTGTGGGAGGGTCAGTGCTGAGGGAGCGCCGCACTGTGGGAGGGTCAGTGCCGAGGGAGCGCCGCACTGTGGGAGGGTCAGTGCTGAGGGAGCGCCGCACTGTGGGAGGGTCAGTGCTGAGGGAGCGCCGCACTGTGGGAGGGTCAGTGCTGAGGGAGCGCCACACTGTGGGAGGGTCAGTGCTGAGGGAGCGCCGCACTGTGGGAGGGTCAGTGCCGAGGGAGCGCCGCACTGTGGGAGGGTCAGTGCTGAGGGAGCGCCGCACTGTGGGAGGGTCAGTGCTGAGGGAGCGCCGCACTGTGGGAGGGTCAGTGCTGAGGGAGCGCCGCACTGTGGGAGGGTCAGTGCTGAGGGAGCGCCGCACTGTGGGAGGGTCAGTGCTGAGGGAGCGCCGCACTGTGGGAGGGTCAGTGCCGAGGGAGCGCCGCACTGTGGGAGGGTCAGTGCTGAGGGAGCGCCGCACTGTGGGAGGGTCAGTGCTGAGGGAGCGCCGCACTGTGGGAGGGTCAGTGCCGAGGGAGCGCCGCACTGTGGGAGGGTCGGTGCCGAGGGAGCGCCGCACTGTGGGAGGGTCTGTGCCGAGGGAGCGCCGCACTGTGGGAGGGTCGGTGCCGAGGGAGCGCCGCACTGTGGGAGGGTCGGTGCCGAGGGAGCGCCGCACTGTGGGAGGGTCGGTGCCGAGGGAGCGCCGCACTGTGGGAGGGTCCGTGCCGAGGGAGCGCCGCACTGTGGGAGGGTCCGTGCCGAGGGAGGGTCGGTGCCGAGGGAGCGCCGCACTGTGGGAGGGTCTGTGCCGAGGGAGCGCCGCACTGTGGGAGGGTCGGTGCCGAGGGAGCGCCGCACTGTGGGAGGGTTGGTGCTGAGTTGGGGGTGGGGAGCTCTGGTACAGCATTGTCCTGGGGCCATTATTGATTCCCCGAGAGTGGCTGTAGGAAGAAATGATTTGGGTCGTTAGTGTGTTATTGTTTGTGGGATCCTGCTGTGCATTGGCTGGGTGAATCCTCCAGACACTGGGCTCTTGAATGAGTGTGAGAGGTTTCGGGATGCTCCCGGGAGAGGGGTGGTGCCGGAACAGGCTCCGGATTGATTTAATTCCTGGAAGTGGGAGGTTGGTTGGATTTCCAGGATTTTCCTTGATGGTTCCCAGTCCTGTTCACCCTGAAGCCGTGTTCCCTGCAGCCTCAGAGGGGTTAACCCGGAGTGAGGTGTAACCTGAGGGTGCGTGCGGCTGACTGAGGTTATTTTTAAACAGGCTGGAAGGTTTCCTGGAAGGACGAGAACGTGCTGGCCCCCACAGACACAGCTTCGCAAACTACTCGCTTACCTGGGGCCCCCCCCCAACAGGGCTCGGGGTGTGGGTTTACACTCCATTCCCCACCATAACTCCCAACTCCACATTGGCCTTTGTGGGTGAGAGGGGCGGGGGGTGGGGACGAGTCTGTCACTGTATAACGCTGGGGTACAGTACTGGTGGGGACGGGTCTGTCGCTGTATAACACTGGGGTACAGTACTGGTGGGGACGGGTCTGTCGCTGTATAACACTGGGGTACAGTACTGGTGGGGACGGGTCTGTCGCTGTATAACACAGGGGTACAGTACTGGTGGGGTCGGGTCTGTTGCTGTATAACACTGGGGTACAGTACTGGTGGGGACGGGTCTGTCGCTGTATAACACAGGGGTACAGTACTGGTGGGGTCGGGTCTGTTGCTGTATAACACTGGGGTACAGTACTGGTGGGGTCGGGTCTGTTGCTGTATAACACTGGGGTACAGTACTGGTGGGGTCGGGTCTGTTGCTGTATAACACTGGGGTACAGTACTGGTGGGGACGGGTCTGTCACTGTATAACACTGGGGTACAGTACTGGTGGGGACGGGTCTGTCGCTGTATAACACTGGGGTACAGTACTGGTGGGGACGGGTCTGTCACTGTATAACACTGGGGTACAGTACTGGTGGGGACTCGCTGTATAACACTGGGGTACAGTACTGGTGGGGACGGGTCTGTCGCTGTATAACACTGGGGTGCAGTACTGGTGGGGACAGGTCTGTCGCTGTATAACACTGGGGTACAGTACTGGTGGGGACGGGTCTGTCTTTGTATAACACTGGGGTACAGTACTGGTGGGGACGGGTCTGTCACTGTATAACACTGGGGTACAGTACTGGTGGGGACGGGTCTGTCACTGTATATCACTGGGGTACAGTACTGGTGGGGACGGGTCTGTCACTGTATAACACTGGGGTACAGTACTGGTGGGGACGGGTCTGTCACTGTATAACACTGGGGTACAGTACTGGTGGGGACGGGTCTGTCGCTGTATAACACTGGGGTACAGTACTGGTGGGGACGGGTCTGTCGCTGTATAACACTGGGGTACAGTACTGGTGGGGACGGGTCTGTCGCTGTATAACACTGGGGTACAGTACTGGTGGGGACGGGTCTGTCGCTGTATAACACTGGGGTACAGTACTGGTGGGGACGGGTCTGTCGCTGTATAACACTGGGGTGCAGTACTGGTGGGGACGGGTCTGTCGCTGTATAACACTGGGGTACAGTATTGGTGGGGACGGGTCTGTCGCTGTATAACACTGGGGTACAGTACTGGTGGGGACGGGTCTGTCGCTGTATAACACTGGGGTACAGTACTGGTGGGGACGGGTCTGTCACTGTATAACACTGGGGTACAGTACTGGTGGGGACGGGTCTGTCACTGTATAACACTGGGGTACAGTACTGGTGGGGACGGGTCTGTCGCTGTATAACACTGGGGTACAGTACTGGTGGGGACGGGTCTGTCGCTGTATAACACTGGGGTACAGTACTGGTGGGGACGGGTCTGTCGCTGTATAACACTGGGGTACAGTACTGGTGGGGACGGGTCTGTCGCTGTATAACACTGGGGTACAGTACTGGTGGGGACGGGTCTGTCGCTGTATAACACTGGGGTACAGTACTGGTGGGGACGGGTCTGTCACTGTATAACACTGGGGTACAGTACTGGTGGGGACAGGTCTGTCGCTATATAACACTGGGGTACAGTACTGGTGGGGACGGGTCTGTCGCTGTATAACACTGGGGTACAGTACTGGTGGGGACGGGTCTGTCGCTGTATAACACTGGGGTACAGTACTGGTGGGGACGGGTCTGTCGCTGTGTAACACTGGGGTACAGTACTGGTGGGGACGGGTCTGTCGCTGTATAACACTGGGGTACAGTACTGGTGGGGACGGGTCTGTCGGTGTATAACACTGGGTACAGTACTGGTGGGGACGGGTCTGTCGCTGTATAACACTGGGGTACAGTACTGGTGGGGACGGGTCTGTCGCTGTATAACACTGGGGTACAGTACTGGTGGGGACGGGTCTGTCGCTGTATAACACTGGGGTACAGTACTGGTGGGGACGGGTCTGTCGCTGTATAACACTGGGGTACAGTACTGGTGGGGACAGGTCTGTCGCTGTATAACACTGGGGTACAGTACTGGTGGGGACGGGTCTGTCGCTGTATAACACTGGGGTACAGTACTGGTGGGGACGGATCTGTCACTATAACACTGGGTACAGTACTGGTGGGGACGGGTCTGTCACTGTATAACACTGGGGTACAGTACTGGTGGGGACGGGTCTGTCGCTGTATAACACTGGGGTACAGTACTGGTGGGGACGGGTCTGTCGCTGTATAACACTGGGGTACAGTACTGGTGGGGACAGGTCTGTCGCTGTATAACACTGGGGTACAGTACTGGTGGGGACGGGTCTGTCGCTGTATAACACTGGGGTACAGTACTAGTGGGGACGGGTCTGTCTCTGTATAACACTGGGGTACAGTACTGGTGGGGACGGGTCTGTCACTGTATAACACTGGGGTACAGTACTGGTGGGGACGGGTCTGTCGCTGTATAACACTGGGGTACAGTACTGGTGGGGACGGGTCTGTCTCTGTATAACACTGGGGTACAGTACTAGTGGGGACGGGTCTGTCACTGTATAACACTGGGGTACAGTACTGGTGGGGACGGGTCTGTCGCTGTATAACACTGGGGTACAGTACTGGTGGGGACGGGTCTGTCACTGTATAACACTGGGGTACAGTATTGGTGGGGACGGGTCTGTCGCTGTATAACACTGGGGTACAGTACTGGTGGGGACGGGTCTGTGATCAGAGTGCTGCACTGTGGGAGGGTCGGTGCTGAGCGAGTGGCGATTGGGGAGAATGTCTTTCTCTCTCCAGCTCTGACAGTGGGCGGGGGGTGGGGGTGGTGGGGGTGGGATTGGGGGGGTGGGGGGGGATGGGTTGGTGGTGAGCCCTGAGGCTGGTTTGGAACGGGGTGGAGATATGGAACAGGACAACCTGTTATTTCTCCTGCATGGCGTATTGAACTATCCGCTGAGGCTGCCTGATGGGAGAGAGCTCGGAACCACATTGACCATAATGGCCATCTTCGTGTGGAGTCCAGCGCCTGTCGGGATGTGGAATTGGGGGTGGGGGGCGTTGGGGAGGGGTGAGGTGAGGTTGTTCTCTCATTCCAGAGCAGACACACAAACTCTCCAAGCGAGCAAAGTTAGAATTAAGAAATCCCAACACCGGCAGTGTCTGCTGTGTCCACACAACCCACACCGAGTAACAAAGCCTCTGTTACCCTCCAGTCCTGTTACTCAACCAGCAACCTAAATTCCACAGGACAACGTAACGTATCTAACCCCGTGCTGTACCTGTCCTGGGAGTGTTTGATGGGGGGACAGTGTAGAGGGAGCTTTACTCTGTATCTAACCCCGTACTGTACCTGTCCTGGGAGTGTTTGATGGGGGGACAGTGTAGAGGGAGCTTTACTCTGTATCTAACCCCGTGCTGTACCTGTCCTGGGAGTGTTTGATGGGGACAGTGTAGAGGGAGCTTTACTCTGTATCTAACCCCGTGCTGTACCTGTCCTGGGAGTGTTTGATGGGGGGACAGTGTAGAGGGAGCTTTACTCTGTATCTAACCCCGTGCTGTACCTGTCCTGGGAGTGTTTGATGGGGGACAGTGTAGAGGGAGCTTTACTCTGTATCTAACCCCGTGCTGTACCTGTCCTGGGAGTGTTTGATGGGGGGACAGTGTAGAGGGAGCTTTACTCTGTATCTAACCCCGTACTGTACCTGTCCTGGGAGTGTTTGATGGGGGGGACAGTGTAGAGGGAGCTTTACTCTGTATCTAACCCCGTGCTGTACCTGTCCTGGGAGTGTTTGATGGGGGGGACAGTGTAGAGGGAGCTTTACTCTGTATCTAACCCCGTGCTGTACCTGTCCTGGGAGTGTTTGATGGGGACAGTGTAGAGAGAGCTTTACTCTGTATCTAACCCCGTGCTGTACCTGTCCTGGGAGTGTTTGATGGGGACAGTGTAGAGGGAGCTTTACTCTGTATCTAACCCCGTGCTGTACCTGTCCTGGGAGTGTTTGATGGGGGGACAGTGTAGAGGGAGCTTTACTCTGTATGTGACCCCGTGCTGTACCTGTCCTGGGAGTGTTTGATGGAGGACAGTGTAGAGGGAGCTTTACTCTGTATCTAACCCCGTGCTGTACCTGTCCTGGGAGTGTTTGATGGGGGGACAGTGTAGAGGGAGCTTTACTCTGTATGTGACCCCGTGCTGTACCTGTCCTGGGAGTGTTTGATGGGGGGACAGTGTAGAGGGAGCTTTACTCTGTATCTAACCCCGTGCTGTATCTGTCCTGGGAGTGTTTGATGGGGGGACAGTGTAGAGGGAGCTTTACTCTGTATGTGACCCCGTGCTGTACCTGTCCTGGGAGTGTTTGATGGGGGACAGTGTCGAGGGAACTTTACTCTGTATCTGTCTCTCTCTCTTGTTGTCTCTCTCTGTGTCTTGGTCTCTCTGTCTCTGTCTGTCTCTCTATCTCTGTGTTTCTCTCCCTCTGTCTGTCTCTTGCTCTCTCTGTCTGTCTCTCTCTTTGTCTCTCTTTCTCTGTGTGTCTGTCTGTCTCTCTGTCTCTCTCTCTGTCTTTCTGTCTCTCTCTCTCTGTCTCTCTCTCTCTCTCTATCTCTCTCTCTGTCCCTCTCTGTCTCTCCCTCTGTGTCTCTCTCTCTCTCTCTGTCTCTCCCTCTGTGTCTCTCTCTCTCTCTCTGTCTCTCTCTGTCTCTCTCTCTCTGTGTCTCTCTCTGTCTCTCTCTCTCTCTCTGTCTCTCCCTCTGTCTCTCTCTCTCTCTGTCTGTCTCTCTGGGATAGTTTGTGTGGTTTGTAACTCTGTGCTAACTGCAGCCACACCCCCGGTGATCTGTGTCTCTCTGACTCAATCACACAGTGGATCATGCAACCATCAAAGAACAGCAGCCTACACTGAGATAGCGCCTGAAGCATCCGCAAAAGCTGCCAGTTCCTCCCAGAGGTCAAAGCAGCTATCGAACCCTGAAACCCTACAGGAGGTACTGAGGGACAGCTGGGAAAGAGATCAGTTTGAAGGAGAGGCTTAAAGGAGTAGAGAGAGAGAGAGAGAGACGCAGAGGAAGAGAGACATCCATAGAAACTAGAAACAGGAGGAGGCCATTCAGCCCTTCGAGCTGCTCCCCCATTCATTTTGATCATGGCTGATCATCAAATTCAATATCCTGATCCCCCCCCCCATATCTCTCGATCCCTTTAGCCCCAAGAGCGATATCTAATTTCTTCCTGAAATCACACAACGTTTTGGCCTCAACTACTTTCTGTGGGAGTGAATTCCACACATTCCCCACCCTCTGGGTGAAGAAATTTCTCCTCACCTCAGTTCTAAAAGGTTTACCCCTTATCCTCAAACTCTGACCCCTAGTTCTGGACTCCCCCCACCATCGGGAACATTCTTTCTGAATCTACCCTGTCTAACCCTGTTAGAATTTTATAAGTTTCTATCAGATCCCCTCTCACTCTTCTAAACTCCAGTGAATATAATCCTAACCCACTCAGTCTCTCCTCATATGACAGACCTGCCATCCCAGGAATCAGCCTGGTAAACCTTCGCTGTGCTCCCTCTATAGCAAGGACATCCTTCCTCAGATAAGGAGACCAAAACTGTACACAATACTCCAGGTGTGGCCTCACCGACACCCTGTACAATTACAGTAAAACATCCCTATCCCTGTACTCAAATTCTCTCACTATGAAGGCTAAAATACCATTTTCCTTCTTTACTGCCTGCTGTACCTGCACGCTTACTTTCACCGACTGATACACGAGGACTCCAAGGTCTCGCTGAGTATCCGCCTCTCTCAATTTACACCAAATAATAATCTGTCTTCCTATTATTGCTCCCAAAGTGGATAACCTCACATTTATCCACATTATACTGCATCTGCCATGCAGATACCCACACACTCAACCTGTCCAAATCACACTGAAACATCTCTGTATCCTCCTCACAGCTCACCCTCCCACCCAACTTTGTATCAACTGCAAATTTGGAGATAATACATTCAGTTTCCTCTTCCAAATCATTAATATATAATGTGAACAGTTGGGGTCCCAGCACAGATCCCTGCGGAACCCAATGGGACAATAGCACAGTGGGTTAGCACTGCTGCCTCACAGCTCCAGGGACCCGGGTTCGATTCTCGGCTCGGGTCACTGTCTGTGTGGAGTTTGCACATTCTGCACGTGTCTGTGTGGGTTTCCTCCGGGTGCTCCGGTTTCCTCCCACAGTCCAAAGATGTGTGGGTTAGGTTGATTGGCCATGCTAACTTGACCCTAGATGCATAGGTTAGAGGATTAGTGGATAAAATATGTAGGGATATGGGGGTAGGGCCTGGGTGGGATTGTGGTCGGTGCAGACTCGATGGGACGAATGGCCTCTTTCTGTACTGTTGGGTTTCTATGAACCCCACTAGTCACCAATCAGAAAAAGACCCATTGATGCCAACTCTTTGCTTCCTATCTGCTAACCAGCTTTCTCTCCATCTCAAGACATCACCCGTAATCCCCTGTGCTTTACATCGTGGTCTGTTACGTCAGGCCTTGTTGAAAGCTGCCTGAAAGTCTAAATAAACCACACCTACTGGTTCTCCTTGATCAACTCTGCTAGTTACATCCTCAAAGAATTCCAATGGATTTGTCAAGCGTGATTTCCCTTTTGTAAATCCGTGCTGACTTTGTCTGATTATCCCACTGCCTTCCAAATACCCAGTTCTGAAATCCTTGAGAAGGGACTCTAGAAACTTCCCCAGTAGTGACGTTAGTCTCACTGGTCTGTAGTTCCCTGTTTTCTCTCTCCTTCCCTTTTTGAACAGTGGGCTTACATTAACTCCCCTTCAATCTGTCGGAGCCAATCCAGAGTCCAAAGAATTTTGGAAAATAACCACCAATGGATCTCCTATTTCCAGGACCACTTCCTTCAGTACTCTGGGATGAAGAATATCAGGACCTGGAGATTTATCCCCCTTCAATCCCATCAATTTCCCCAAAACCATTTCTCTGCTAACGCCGATTTCCTTCAGCTCCTCACTCAGTTTCTCTCAGCACTCCTGGGACACGCTTCATGTCTTCCTCTGTGTCATCAGAAGTAAAGTACAAGTTTAGTTCCTCACCGTTTCTTTGTTCCCCGTTAGGAATTCCCCCCGTCTCTGATACGAAGGGATCGATATCCGTTTTAGGAATTCCCGTTCCTGACTGACATTAGTTTTTGTCAATCTTTTCTCTTTCCCTGTGAAACTTTTGCACCAGTTTTTCTGTTCCCCGCTAGCTTCCTTCCATCCTCTATTTCCCCTTTTTAATCAATCCCTTGACCCTCTTGCTGAATTTTAAACTGCTCCCAATCCTTGGGTCTAGTGCTTTTTCTTGCCAATTTGTATGTTTCTTCCTCGAATCTGATACGATCTGTAATTCTCCTTGTAAGCCACGGCTTAGCCACCTCTTGGCAGCACACTCCACCTTGAATGCAGAGAAGACTTCCCCCTCCCATTCCCTTTAAGCCTTCCCCCTTATACCTTACGCTTATGTCCCCTAGAATTGACATTTTTACCTTGGGATAAAGATTCTGCCTCTCCTTCTATCGACACCTCTGATGGAACACCATTCATGAGTTAACAGTGTGAATAGACACAAGGGAATCCCCAATATGTTGTGGAACCAGCTGGAGAGCTGGCCGTTCTGAGTTTGGGATTGTACAATGAACAGGGTTTGCTCGATGACTGTAGAGTTAAGGATCCACTCGGGAAGAGTGATCAATTTCCTTAGTCTTCTGAGAAAGTCGAGGTGTTGGGTTCCTGCAGTGTGATTTTCCCCGGTAGTCTAAGGAACGTCCTCTTCATCATTTATCACCGTTCTGATTTTCGTATCGGCTGCAGCCCGACTCATTTGAATCTAAATTATTCACATAAACCACAGCACAGCAAGAGCCCATTGTGGCCAATCCTACTGGGCTGTGTTCCAGTCCGGAACCGCCCTCGACTTCCTGCCCCTCCACCAACTCCACGTCGAATTTGTCAAATTTCCCTGGTTCCATGAGATATAGAAGCAGAATTAGGCCATTCGGCCCATCGAGTCCACTCTGCCACTCAATCATGGCTGATAAGTTTCTCATCCCCATTCTCCTGCTTGTTCCCCGTAACCCTCGATCCCCTTACCAATCAAGAACCTGTCTATCTCTGTTTTAAACACAATGACCCGGCCTCCTCTGTGGCAATGAATGCCACAGTTCACCCACTCTCTGGCTGAAGAAATTCCTCCTCATCTGAGTTCTAAAGGGTGTCCCTTCACTCTGAGGCTGCGCCCTTGGGTTCTAGTCTCTCCGACTAATGGGAACATCTTCCCCATGTCCACTCTTTCCAGGGTCTCGCAGTATCCTGTAAGTTTCAATAAGATCTCCCCCTCATCCTTCTAAACTCCAACGAGTACAGACCCAGAATCCTCAACCCGTTCCTCACACGACAAGCTCTTCATTCCAGGGATCATTCTTGTGAACCTCCTCTGGACCCTTTCCAAGGCCGGCAGATCCTTCCTTAGATACGGGGCCCAAAACTGCTCTCAATTCTCCAAACAGGGCCTGCCCAGAGGCTGCTGAGTGTTTGGGAGGTTCTGTCAGTGGGTGGAGATGTTGTTTGATGTCGGGGTGAAGTGTGGGTGTCTCCTGTCACAGGGGAGGGAGTCAGGGGGAGGATGAAGAACTGGGAGCTTTCCACTGAGGCTTTTACCATTTCCTCTCTTCACTGCCCTCCCAGGCTGCAGGAAATCATCGCCCAGAGTCAGGAAAGGTGCTGCTAGATTCTCCCGTGGATCCCCCACTTGTGTCCGGACTTCAGGCAGGCGAAGAAGATGGAGATGGAGAAACTGGCCATTTCCGAGGAGGAGAGAATGCTGCGGAACGGAAGCAACCTGAGTGAACTGACCGTGGAGAAGATGATGCTGAATGAAGGGTGAGAGTGAGCGACACTCTGAGCTTCCTCCAACACATCCACTCGAATCCTCCCCAAATCCCCTCGGTTAGACCCACACTGGGAGCACCGTGCACAGTTCCGGTCTCCGTATCCCTCAGTTAGACCCACACTGGGAGCACCGTGCACAGTTCCGGTCTCCGTATCCCTCAGTTAGACCCACACTGGGAGCACCGTGCACAGTTCCAGTCTCCCTGTCCCTCGGTTAGACCCACACTGGGAGCACCGTGCACAGTTCCGGTCTCCGTATCCCTCGGTTAGACCCACACTGGGAGCACCGTGCACAGTTCCGGTCTCCGTATCCCTCAGTTAGACCCACACTGGGAGCACCGTGCACAGTTCCAGTCTCCCTATCCCTCGGTTAGACCCACACTGGGAGCACCGTGCACAGTTCCAGTCTCCCTATCCCTCGGTTAGACCCACACTGGGAGCACCGTGCACAGTTCCAGTCTCCCTATCCCTCGGTTAGACCCACACTGGGAGCACCGTGCACAGTTCCAGTCTCCCTATCCCTCGGTTAGACCCACACTGGGAGCACCGTGCACAGTTCCAGTCTCCATATCCCTCAGTTAGACCCACACTGGGAGCACCGTGCACAGTTCCAGTCTCCCTATCCCTCGGTTAGACCCACACTGGGAGCACTGTGCACAGTTCCAGTCTCCCTATCCCTTGGTTAGACCCACACTTGGATAGAATGTGGGACTCGCTCCCACGGGGGGGGAGTGGGGGAGAATGTGGGACTCGCTCCCACGGGGGGAGTGGGGGAGAATGTGGGACTCGCTCCCACGGGGGGGGGGGTGGGGGAGAATGTGGGACTCGCTCCCACGGGGGGAGTGGGGGGAGAATGTGGGACTCGCTCCCACGGGGGGGGAGTGGGGGGAGAATGTCAGGGGGAGAAACACTGGGAGTAGTTGAGCCGAATGGTATGTTTGTCAGCAGCTGGCTGCAGTTAGACATTGGCAGCGATATAAGGGCGAATTTGATGCCTATCAGTTTATAAATACTTGTTCAGACCTTGGCAGAGAGCAGAGGGCTGTTTATTTCTCACAGAGTTGATTGAACATTTGCCAGAGGTCAGTTCAGGTTATCAATCGCTAATCACACTTTAACCTTGTATTTGAATAAACCATTAACTTCCACTGCTCTCCCTGACACCCTCATACAAACAGTACACTTCCCTCAGCACCACCCTCCCACAGTGTGGCGCTCCCTCAGCACTGACCCTCCCACAGTGCGGCGCTCCCTCGGCACTGACCCTCCCACAGTGTGGCACTCCCTCAGCACCGACCCTCCCACAGTGCGGCGCTCCCTCGGCACCGACCCTCCCACAGTGTGGCGCTCCCTCAGCACTGACCCTCCCACAGTGCGGCACTCCCTCGGCACCGACCCTCCCACAGTGCGGCGCTCCCTCAGCACCGACCCTCCCACAGTGCGGCACTCCCTCGGCACCGACCCTCCCACAGTGCGGCGCTCCCTCGGCACTGACCCTCCCACAGTGCGGCACTCCCTCGGCACTGACCCTCCCACAGTGCGGCGCTCCCTCGGCACTGACCCTCCCACAGTGCGGCGCTCCCTCGGCACTGACCCTCCCACAGTGCGGCGCTCCCTCGGCACCGACCCTCCCACAGTGCGGCGCTCCCTCGGCACTGACCCTCCCACAGTGCGGCGCTCCCTAGGCACCGACCGTCCCGGGAAACGGTGTGGGATATGGGGGGTGTGGGTGTAATTTTGCTGGTGTTGTCTCTCTAAGCGCTCCCCCATTGAGAATCTGATCTCTCGGTCTCTCTGAGTTCCTCCCTCACTCACCCAGAGAATTCTCTCTCCTGTTTTTGCAGCTATGAAGCAAGTGAATCGACAGCAGCAGAATGTGACGAGTTCCTGCCTCACCCTTCCAAGACCAAAGCCATCCAGTTCACTGATGTAAGGCAGAGCTCCCTCTCCCCTCCCTGAGGCCGGGTCTGGCTCTCTGTGTGTCCTCCCCTCTCTATCTGCTCCGATACTCCCCCAGGGGTCACCCACCCACTCACTGCACACTCAGTGCTACAGCAACCCCACTGCCCTGGCAGACTGAACAGGAGGAGGCCATTCAGCCCCTCTCGAGCCTGTTACAGTGGACTAGGTTGCCATTCAACCCACTCTCTCTCAAGCCTACAACACAGGAGCTGAAGGAGCATATCTAACCCCGTGCTGTACCTGTCCTGGGAGTGTTTGATGGGGGACAGTGTAGAGGGAGCTTTACTCTGTATCTAACCCCGTGCTGTACCTGTCCTGGGAGTGTTTGATGGGGGGGACAGTGTAGAGGGAGCTTTACTCTGTATCTAACCCCGTGTTGTCCCTGTCCTAGGGGTGTGCGACGGGGTGGGGGAGTGTTAGTTTGCCAATGTCTGTGGGGAAGCTGGTCTAAGACACACACACACACACACACACACAGACACACACAGTAGCGGTCCTTGTTTCTGATGCACCCTCTTTCTCTGCAGTTCGAAGGCAAGACCTCTTTCGGGATGTCCGTTTTCAATCTGAGTAACGCCATCATGGGCAGCGGGATTCTGGGCCTCGCGTACGCCATGTCTAACACGGGCATTGTGGTGTTTGTGTGAGTATGCTGGCCGTGTGTTTGAGTGGTGAGAGTGAGCAGGGGAATGGGATGGTGATGGGTTAGGGAGTTGGGTGTTTGGGGCTGACTGGTCTGTATCTATTCCCACGTATTTTGGAAGATGCGCTGTAATGTCTAACAGAAGGCCGAGCCTCCTGCCGGGCTGGGGCGGGAGACAGGGTTGGTCAGCTGTTTAACTGCGTGTGGCATCGCTGTGCCCGTGAGCAGGTTATAAGTGCAGTTAGTCAGCAGCGCTGGGAGGGAGGACAGCGGGCAGCTTTCTGGAAAGCCTGTAGACAAATCTCCTCCTGGAATGTGTAACAGCCACGGAATGTTGCATCAGCCCTGGCTCCCTCACCAACTGGAAGCCATCCAAACCTGCAAACATCTGAATCCTGCCCAGGGTACTGAGTACCAGGTGCCAATCCTCACTGTCCACTTCCAACAGCCCAACAAGCAGAGACAGGGAAGGCACTGAGTGGCTAAAGAGACCAGACCAACCTCGCCAACCCCCAGCACCGCCCACACCGGACTCTGCCTCCAAAGGTGTCCCCTGGGATCTGACCCTCTCCCTCAGCACTGACCCTCCCACAGTGCGGCGCTCCCTCGGCACCGACCCTCCCACAGTGCGGCGCTCCCTCGGCACCGACCCTCCCACAGTGCGGCGCTCCCTCGGCACCGACCCTCCCACAGTGCGGCACTCCCTCGGCACTGACCCTCCCACAGTGTCACTCGGAGCTGCTTTCTCCCTGCCCCCTGGGGTGAGGTGGGTCCATTTCCTGTGGGTTCAGTCTGTGGGATGAGGCTCGAACCCTGGACTGTCAAACCCGCCACACCTCTTCCACCTCTCCAAACTGCGAGGGGTCACTGTGTGGCAATGAGCTGGACACTGGGCTGAACCAGGCCACATCTCTGAACCCCAGCTATTTCCAATGTCTCTACCCCCACATAGAGATGGAAGGGTGGGTGTTGCTGCAGCTGGGTGGGTGGGTGCTCAGAGTGTGATCAGGGTGTAACTCACCTGTTGGCCTCTTCCAGATTACTCCTGATCTCCATCGCTCTCCTCTCAGCCTATTCCATCCACTTACTCCTTCGGTCAGCTGGATTCGTAGGTAAGCATCTCCCTCCCTATCTCTGTAACCTCCTCCACCCCCTCCCTATCTCTGTAACCTCCTCCAGCCCCCCTACACCCCCTCCCTATCTCTGTAACCTCCTCCAGCCCCTACACCCCCTCCCTAGATCTGTAACCTCCTCCAGTCCCCTACACCCCCTCCCTATCTCTGTAACCTCCTCCAGCCCCTACACCCCCTCCCTATCTCTGTAACCTCCTCCAGCCCCTACACCCCCTCCCTATCTCTGTAACCTCCTCCAGCCCCCTACACCCCCTCCCTATCTCTGTAACCCCCTCCAGCCCCCTACACCCCCTCCCTATCTCTGTAACCTCCTCCAGCCCCCTACACCCCTTCCCTATCTCTGTAACCTCCTCCAGCCCCCTACACCCCCTCCCTATCTCTGTAACCCCCTCCAGCCCCCTACACCCCCTCCCTATCTCTGTAACCCCCTCCAGCCCCCTACACCCCCTCCCTATCTCTGTAACCCCCTCCAGCCCCCTACACCCCCTCCCTATCTCTGTAACCTCCTCCAGCCCCTACACCCCCTCCCTATCTCTGTAACCCCCTCCAGCCCCCTACACCCCCTCCCTATCTCTGTAACCCCCTCCAGCCCCCTACACCCCCTCCCTATCTCTGTAACCCCCTCCAGCCCCCTACACCCCCTCCCTATCTCTGTAACCTCCCTGGGAAAAAGACTCTGTGCGTTCATCCTGAAGGGGACCTGAGTGAACCAGATGAGTTTTTACAACATGGTTTTGTGGTTGCCAAGACATCACTTGCTTTTGTTTGAATGCAGTCAGTTCCCAGCATTTGCACAGAAACAGGCCCTTCCAATCCATGCTGTCCCTCCAGCTAGTCCCAATTCCCCGTGTTTGGTCTGTACCCCTCTAACCCTTTCCCATCCATGTACTTATCCAAATGCTTTTTAAATGTTGTTATTGAACCTGCCTCAACCACTTTCTCTGGCAGCCCATTCCATATCCGCACCACCCTCTGTGTGAAGAGGTCACCCCTCGTGTCCCTTTGAAATCTTTCCCCTCTCACCTTTAACCACTGCCCTCTAGTTTTCCATTCCCCTTCCCTGGGAAAAAGACTCTGTGCGTTCATCCTATCTCTGTCCCTCGTGAGTTAATCCGCCTCAGTAATGTCACCCCTCATTCTCCTACACTGCAAGGAATAAAGCCCCAGCCTGGCCAACCTCTCGCTATAACTCAGGCCCCAGTGGTCCTGGCCACATCCTCGGAAATCTTCTCCGCACTCTGTCCAGTTTATCAGTGTCTTTCCAATAACAGTGGGACCAAAACTGTACACAGTACCCCAAGCTTGGCCTCACCAAGGACTTGGACAATAATGACCCAACTCCGATACTCAGTGCCCTGACTGAGGAAGGCCAGTGTGCTAAATGCTTTCTTCACCGCACTGTCGACCTGTGATGCCGCTTTCAATAAACAATGCACTTGTTTTCTGAGGTCCCTCAGTTTCTCAACACTCCCCAGGACCCGACCATATCCCCATATCCCTCGATCCCTTTACCCCAAGAACGATATCTAATTTCTTCCTGAAATCACACAACGTTTTGGCCTCAGCTACTTTCTGTGGGAGTGAATTCCACACATTCCCCACCCTCTGGGTGAAGAAATTTCTCCTCACCTCAGTTCTAAAAGGTTTCCCCCTTATCCTCAAACTCTGACCCCTAGTTCTGGACTCCCCCCACCATCGGGAACATTCTTTCTGAATCTACCCTGTCTAACCCTGTTAGAATTTTATAAGTTTCTATCAGATCCCCTCTCACTCTTCTAAACTCCAGTGAATATAATCCCAACCCACTCAGTCTCTCCTCATATGACAGACCTGCCATCCCAGGAATCAGCCTGGTAAACCTTCGCTGTGCTCCCTCTATAGCAAGGACATCCTTCCTCAGATAAGGAGACCAAAACTGTACACAATACTCCAGGTGTGGCCTCACCAAGGCTCTGTACAATTGCAGTAAAACATCCCTATCCCTGTACTCAAATCCTCTCGCTATGAAGGCCAAAATACCATTTTCCTTCTTTACTGCCTGCTGTACCTGCGCGCTTACTTTCACTGACTGATACACGAGGACTCCAAGGTCTCGCTGAGTATCCGCCTCTCTTGGTTTATACCCATTTGAGTAACACTAACTGTATTCAGCATCAGCTTCTTGTTCACAGTGTGTGGGTCCCCTTGTTTGTGACATTGAGCCAGTATAAATGGGCCACGTTCCAGGCTTTGCTATTGGTTGTTAGTGTAGCTATGTGCGCACTCAGGGTCATTCAACAGATGTTTCGATTTGATTTATTGTTGTCACATACTGGGATACAGTGAAAAGTATTGTTTCTTGCGCAGACAAAGCATACCGTTCATAGAGAAGGAAAGGAGAGAGTTCAGAATGTAACATTACAGTCACAGCGAGGGTGTAGAGAAAGATCAGCTTAATGCGAGGTAGGTCCATTCAAAAGTCTGACAGCAGCAGGGAAGAAGCTGTTCTTGAGTCGGTCGGTACGGGACCTCAGACTTTTGTATCTTTTTCCTGATGGAAGAAGGTGGAAGAGAGAATGTCCGAGGTGTGTGGGGTCCTTAATTATACCGGCTGCTTTTCCCCGAGGCAGCGGGAAGTGTAGACGGAGTCAGTGGATGGGAGGCTGGTTTGTGTGATGGATTGGGGCTACATTCACCACCCTTTTGTAGTTCCTTGCGGTCTTGGGCAGAGCAGGAGCCCAGACCGAGCTGTGATACAACCAGAAAGGATGCTTTCTATGGGGCATCTGTAAAAGTTGGTGAGAGTCCGTAGCAGACATGCCAAATTTCCTTAGTCTTCTGAGAAAGTAGAGGTGTTGGTGGGGCTTTCTTAACTAACTTGAAGATCGAGTTGGAGGGGAATTTGGCCGCACAGTGATAGGTGTATAAGGAGTATAGTAGGGGGCTGAGAACACAGCCGTGTGGGGCCCCGGTGTTGAGGATGATGGTGGAGGAGGTGTTGTTGCTGATCCTTACTGATTGTGCTCTGTGAGTTTGGAAGTTCAGGATCCAGGTCCTGCCCAGTTTGGACTCACAGTCAGCAGTGTTGTGTTTTGGGTTGTTCAGACACGGTTATTTGTGTTGTGTTTTGGGGAGGAAGTTCAGAGGCCACTGGAAGGGTATTATAGTGACGTTCCGACGCTCCGGTGAACCCTCTGTTGCTTCTCCTGCAGGTATCCGGGCCTATGAACAACTGGGCCAGAAAGCCTTTGGGCAGCCTGGGAAGATTATCGCTGCAGTTATCATTTCATTGCACAACATCGGAGGTGAGGAGATGGAACGTCCCTTCATTCCTGCTGCTGGACCACAGAGTCCCTCCGCTGTGCAGGAGGCCATTCAGCCCCTCACCCTCCAGCCTGTTACACAGGAACAGGAGGAGGCCATTCAGCCCCTCTCTCTGCAGCCTGTTACACAGGAACAGGAGGAGGCCATTCAGCCCCTCTCTCTGCAGCCTGTTACACAGGAACAGGAGGAGGCCATTCAGCCCCTCTCTCCCCAACCTGTTACACAGGAATGGGAGGAGGCCATTCAGCCCCTCACCCTCCAGCCTGTTACACAGGAACAGGAGGAGGCCATTCAGCCCCTCTCTCTCCAGCCTGTTACACAGGAACAGGAGGAGGCCATTCAGCCCCTCTCTCTCCAGCCTGTTACACAGGAATGGGAGGAGGCCATTCAGCCCCTTCAAACCCCAAATTCCAGATGATGGCACCCAGTGAGAAATGGGCGCTGATTGGCTGGTTGGGGGTGACTGTGGGACATGGTCGGCGCAACATCGTGGGTCGAAGGGCCTGTTCTGCGCTGTAATGTTCTATGGTGGAACACAGCCAGACCATTGGATGTCAATCCTGTGTTGAGCGAGTGTGAACCTGGGTGTAAGTGTGAGAGTGGGCAGTCTGCTGGTCTGGCCTACATGTGACTCGACACCACGTAGCTGACTTTCAGCTGCCTCCCGTGTCCAGCAGCGATGGTGAGGAACCTGGTCAGCACCGCTCCCTTCCCCAGAGTGAGAACCATCGAATCCAAACAGTGCAGAAAGAGGCCATTCGGTTCATTGAGTCTGTACCGACTCATCCTATCCAGTTCCTCCTCTCCACCCTATCCCGTAACCCCTCACATTTAGCACGGCCAATCCACCCTAACCAGCACGTCTTTCAGACTGGGGGAGGAAACTGGAGGAAACCCATGCAGACATGGGGAGAATGTGCAGACTCCACACAGACAGTGACCCAAGCTGGGAATCGAACCCGGGTCCCTGTCGCTGTGAGGCAGCAGCACTAACCCACTGTGCCGCACGGTTAGATTTGTGTGTGTAGTTGGGAGGATTCTCTCCGTCCCAGTGAAGTGAGATATGGGGAAGGCTTTGGAATGTCTCTTTGCCGATGTTACAGAGTGTAGTGTCTGTAAATCCTCTCTGTCTCTCTCCATTCTCCAGCCATGTCGAGTTACCTGTACATTGTGAAATACGAACTCCCACTTGTTATTCAAGCCTTCCTTCAGCTAAAGGAGAACAACGGGTGAGTTTCCCTGACAGGTGGGGGGTCCTCGTTGAATGCTCTGCCTGAATCAATCAACTTCCAAACTAAAGTGCGTGTCCCCAACTGTCAGACAGTTTAAAGCTTATTTATCAGCGTCACAAGTAAGGCTTACATTAACACTGCAATGAAGTTACTGTGAAAATCCCCTAGCTGCCACACTCCTGTTCGGGTTACACTGAGGGAGAATTTAGCACGGCCAATGCACCCAAACCAGCACATCCAACCTCCTTATAGCTCAAACCCTCTAATCCAGGCAACATCCTGGTAAACCTCTTCTGCACCCTCTCCAAAGCCTCCACATCCTTCCTGTTCATTTAAGAGCACAGTTAAAATGTAATGAAAAGACTTGGCAAAGATTCAAGCATGATAGAGTATAAACCTTAACAGCTAGCTACCTCTGTTGTTCCAAGTCAAACAACATCCCATAAACACAAGCCCCACTCTAAAGTCGGCACAGACAGCGAGTATGCCACGTCATGCTGGATTTTGCGGCCGCCAGTTGGTCTTTTGAATGTTGGATTAAATCTGTGAGCTCTCCAGTCCTGGAATTTTCCAAAGACTCTCTGGGAAGAGAGAGAGAGAGACAGAGGCACTGTCTGCCTCCACCAGCAACTCACTGCGAGGCAACTTCAGAGAGGGGAAAACAAGAGACTTTCTGTCTCAAATCCAAACAGCATCTAAGAAAAATGGAACTAAAAACGTGGACTTTTTTGTGGGGAGAAAACTTGTCTCCCGGGCAGTATCTGACCTGTCAGTCATTCTCCAGTCAGCAATTCCAAAACGATCAGGAAACCGCCCCTCCCCGGACACTGCATTAGGCCCAGATTAAAAATACACACGATATTGGTTCAGTAACAATTACAGGACACCGGTTACAGACAACATGGTGCCGATAAAAACTCTGCAGAGAAATACCATTACAATACATTTCTTAAAGGCACAGCACCATCACAATGACCCTCGACACTTCCTCAATGGCTGAGAATGCTCTAGATTCTCAAGACAGGTGATACTGGGGGGCGCGTCTGTCTGTATCCCAGCGACGCCACACCTCACGGAAAGGAAGGATCGGGAAAGCAAAGCTGGTTTCCTTAAAGCAACAGGCTTGTTTAGTGTTGTTGAAAGAAGCTGAACGGTGAGGGGGGAGGGGGCGGGACCTGGGCACAGAGCATCCGGAGATACTTCCCAACCTGTGATGGCACGGTTTAGTGTTTGGGTGTTATTTTTAACTGTGAACTTCAGGAACATTCTGTTCCTGCTCCACGCCCAACTGGTCCAACAAATTATTTGGACAGTGAGAAATAAATAACGCCAAAGATCGCACCCCCACCCCCCCCAACCCCACCCCCCGCCTCTTCCCCCAGACATCAACAGCATCTTCAGTGTTGTAGGAAACCTCTCCTCGGAGGGGGGGGAGAATCAGACAGAATTTAACTCCAAGCAGATATTCAGGAGCAGGCGACCATAAACTGGGTCGGAGAGATCAGCTTCTCAGGAGTGTCTGTAAGACAGAGGGATAGAGAGAGAGAGGCAGAGAGAGGGATAGAGAGAGAGAGGGGCAGACAGAGAGAGAGAGAGGGGCAGAGAGAGGGATAGAGAGAGAGGGGCAGAGAGAGGGATAGAGAGAGAGAGGGGCAGACAGAGGGATAGAGAGAGAGAGGGACAGACAGAGGGATAGAGAGAGAGGGGGGCAGACAGAGGGATAGAGAGAGAGAGGGGCAGACAGAGGGATAGAGAGAGAGAGGGGCAGACAGAGGGATAGAGAGAGAGAGGGGCAGACAGAGAGAGAGAGAGAGGGGCAGACAGAGATAGAGAGAGGGGCAGAGAGAGGGATAGAGAGAGAGGGGCAGAGAGAGGGATAGAGAGAGAGAGGGGCAGACAGAGGGATAGAGAGAGAGAGGGGCAGACAGAGGGATAGAGAGAGAGAGGCAGACAGAGGGATAGAGAGAGAGAGGGGCAGACAGAGATAGAGAGAGGGGCAGACAGAGGGATAGAGAGAGAGGGGCAGACAGAGGGATAGAGAGAGGGGGGCAGACAGAGGGATAGAGAGAGAGGGGCAGACAGAGGGATAGAGAGAGAAGGGGGCAGACAGAGGGATAGAGAGAGAGAGAGGGGCAGACAGAGGGATAGAGAGAGAGAGGGGCAGACAGAGGGATAGAGAGAGAGGGGGGCAGACAGAGGGATAGAGAGAGAGGGGCAGACAGAGGGATAGAGAGAGAGGGGGGCAGACAGAGGGATAGAGAGAGAGAGAGGGGCAGACAGAGGGATAGAGAGAGAGAGGGGCAGACAGAGATAGAGAGAGAGAGGGGCAGACAGAGGGATAGAGAGAGAGGGGCAGACAGAGATAGAGAGAGGGGCAGACAGAGATAGAGAGAGAGAGGGGCAGACAGAGGGATAGAGAGAGAGGGGCAGACAGAGATAGAGAGAGAGGGGCAGACAGAGGGATAGAGAGAGAGGGGCAAACAGAGGGATAGAGAGAGAGGGGCAGACAGAGATAGATAGAGAGGGTTGATAGGTTTTTGATAAGCGAGGGGATTAAGGGTTATGGGGAGAGGGCGGGAATGTGGAACTGAGCCACAACAGATCAGCCATGATCTTATTGAATGGCGGGGCAGGCTCGAAGGGCTAGATAAGAACATAAGAAATAGGAGCAGGAGTAGGCCATCTAGCCCTTCGAGCCTGCCCCACCATTCAATAAGATCATGGCTGATCTGTCGTGGCTCAGTTCCACATTCCCGCCCTCTCCCCATAACCCTTAATCCCCTCTCTTATCAAAAACCCATCAACCCGTGTCTTAAAAATATTTAGCGAGGTAGCCTCCACCACTTCAACGGGCAGAGAATTCCAGAGATTCACCACCCTTTGAGTGAAGAAGTTCCTCCTCAACTCCGTTCTAAACCACCCCCCCTTTATCTTGAGGCTGTGCCCCCTAGTCCTACTGTCCTTTCTGAGCGGGAAGAGTCTCTCCACCTCTATCCTATCCATCCCATTCATCATCTTATACGTCTCAATGAGATCTCCCCTCATTCTTCTAAACTCTAACGAGTACAAGCCTAGTTTATTCAGCCTCTCCTCATAGCTCAACTCCGGCATCAGCCTAGTAAACCTCCTCTGCACTCCCTCCAAGGCCAAAATATCCTTGCGTAAGTACGGCGCCCAAAACTGCACACAGTACTCCAGCTGCGGCCTCACCAATGCCCTATACAGCTGCAGCAAGACCTCCCTACTTTTATATTCAATCCCCCTCGCGATGAAGGCCAGCATCCCATTCGCCTTCCTGACCACCTGCTGCACCTGCAAGCTGGGTTTTTGCGACTCATGCACAAGGACCCCGAGGTCCCTCTGCACGGTCGCCTGCTGCAGTTTTTCTCCACGTAAGTAATAGTCCTTCCTACCATTCTTCCTACCAAAGTGGACCACCTCACACTTGCCAACATTAAATTCCATTTGCCATTTCCTGGCCCATTTGCCCAGCCTATCTAGATCCTTCTGTAGACTCTCCCCACCCTCCGCACAATTTGCCTTTCCACTAATTTTGGTGTCATCAGCAAATTTCGACACCCTACACTCGGTTCCCTCCTCCAGATCATCTATATAAATGGTAAATAGCTGAGGCCCCAGCACCGACCCCTGGGGCACTCCACTAGTCACCAACCGCCAATCCGAATAGCACCCATTAACCCCCACTCTCTGCCTCCTATTTGACAACCAATCCTCTATCCATGCTAACACCCTACCCCCAACTCCATGCCCCCTGACCTTCTGCAATAACCTCTTGTGAGGTACCTTATCAAACGCCTTCTGAAAATCAAGAAAGACCACATCCACCGGCTCTCCTCTATCCACCGCCCTAGACACATCCTCATAGAACTCCAGTAAATTTGTCAGACACGACTTCCCTTTAAGGAAACCGTGCTGCGTCTGCTCTATCAAGCAGTTCCCCTCAAGATGCCTCGCTATTTCCTCCTTGATGACGGATTCTAACATTTTACCTACAACAGACATTAAACTAACCGGCCTATAATTCCCCACCTTTTGCCTGGCACCCTTCTTAAACAACGGCGTAACATTAGCCGTTTTCCAATCTTCCAGCACTTCCCCGGAATCCAGCGGCGTCTGGAAAATAACCACCAAGGCATCCACTATCACCTCCGCCATTTCTTTCAGGACCCTCGGATGCATTCCATCCGGTCCTGGGGACTTGTCCACAATCAGCCCCTCCAGTCTGTCGAGCACCGCCTCTCTAGTAAGAATAACGTCATTGAGACCCTCCAGTCCTACCACCTTTCCATCTCTAACACCCGGCAAATTATTCACGTCCTCCTCCGTGAAGACCGAACAAAAAAGTTATTCAAGACCTCAGCCATATCCCCATCCCCTACCACTAAGTCCCCCCTCTCATCCTCTAAGGGACCAACGTTCACCCTAGCCAGCCTCTTCCTTTTTATATATTTATAAAAACTCTTGCTATCCTTTTTTATATTAAGCGCTAGCCCAGCTTCATAGTTTCTTCTACCCTTCTTTATCAACTTCTTTGTCAATCTTTGTTGACATTTAAACCTCTCCCAATCCTCTTCTCTCCCACTACTCTTAGCTACTCTAAACGCCTCCACTTTTAATTTAACACTTTCCTTCACCTCCTTTGTTATCCACGGCTTATTACCTCTCCTCCTATGGTCCTTTTTGACCATCGGAATAAATTTCCGCTGAGCACCAAGAAAGATCTCCTTAAAGATCCTCCACTGCTCCTCAGCAGACCCTCCCTCCAACACGCTCCCCCAGTCCACATTCGCCAATTCTTCTCTCATCCTACCGTACTCCCCTCTGTTCAAACAAAGGACGCGTGTCCGGGAACCCACTTTCTCCTCCTCCATCTGCACCAGAAACTCCACCATACAATGATCACTCTCCCCAAGAGGTTCCTTCACCACAAGGTCCCTAATTCTACCCGCCTCATTACATAACACCAGATCCAAGATATCTCGCTCCCTCGTCGGCTCCAACACACACTGTTCAAGGAAACTATCCCGGCAGCATTCCAAGAACTCCTCCTCGAGCCCCCCACGTCCAACATGGGTCAACCAATCAATATGTAGATTGAAATCCCCCATAACTACGGCCGTCCCATTCCTGCACGCCGCACTTATTTGCGCGTTAACAGCCCGCCCCACCTCCAGATCATTATTCGGGGGCCTATAGACGACACCCACCAGCGTCTTCCTCCCTTTGCTGTTCCTAATCTCCACCCACAACGATTCCACGTTCTGCTCCTTGGCTCCTATATCATCCCTTGCTACCACCCTGATGCTATCCTTAATCAGCAGAGCTACGCCCCCCCCCCTTTTCCCTCCCGCCTATCCTTCCTAAACACTTGATAGCCCCCTACTCCCTCTATTATTGGGACATCCTCGGCCTCTTCCCTTACATGTACACTCTCCTTAACTTTAGACCCCGTAATGTCACCTACCCTCACACCCTCCCCCCCCCCCTAATTAGTTTAAAGCCCTGTCTACAGTCCTCTTTACACGATTTGCCAGCACTCTGGTCCCAGAGATGGCCTACTCCTGCTCCTATTTCTTATGTTCTTATGAGAGAGGCAGACAGAGGGATAGAGAGAGAGAGAGAGGCAGGGAGAGGGAGAGAGAGAGAAGTGGAGGGTTTTAGGGTAGAAATTCCAGACCCTAGGATCACCCCCCCCCCCCCCCCCCCCCCGGCCGCTGAAGGCACGGCTGCCAATGGCGGAGCGATCGAATTGGGGGGATACTCGAGAGGCCGGAATTGGAGCCCAGAGGATCGTAGGGGGTTACAGAGATAGGGAGGGGGTGTAGGGGTTGGAGGGGGTTACAGAGATAGGGAGGGGGTGTAGGGGTTGGAGGGGGTTACAGAGATAGGGAGGGGGTGTAGGGGCTGGAGGGGGTTACAGAGATAGGGAGGGGGTGTAGGGGCTGGAGGAGGTTACAGAGATAGGGAGGGGGTGTAGGGGGCTGGAGGAGGTTACAGAGATAGGGAGGGGGTGTAGGGGGGCTGGAGGGGGTTACAGCGATAGGGAGGGGGTGTAGGGGCTGGAGGAGGTTACAGAGATAGGGAGGGGGTGTAGGGGGCTGGAGGGGGTTACAGAGATAGGGAGGGGGTGTAGGGGGCTGGAGGGGGTTACAGAGATAGGGAGGGGGTGTAGGGGGCTGGAGGGGGTTACAGAGATAGGGAGGGGGTGTAGGGGCTGGAGGAGGTTACAGAGATAGGGAGGGGTGTAGGGGGCTGGAGGAGGTTACAGAGATAGGGAGGGGGTGTAGGGGGCTGGAGGAGGTTACAGAGATAGGGAGGGGGTGTAGGGGGCTGGAGGGGGTTACAGAGATAGGGATGGGGCGTAGGGGTTGGAGGAGGTTACAGAGATAGGGAGGGGGTGTAGGGGCTGGAGGGGGTTACAGAGATAGGGAGGGGGTGTAGGGGGCTGGAGGAGGTTACAGAGATAGGGAGGGGGTGTAGGGGCTGGAGGAGGTTACAGAGATAGGGAGGGGGTGTAGGGGGCTGGAGGAGGTTACAGAGATAGGAAGGGGGTGAAGGGGCTGGAGGAGGTTACAGAGATAGGGAGGGGGTGTAGGGGGGCTGGAGGAGGTTACAGAGATATGGAGGGGGTGTAGGGGGCTGGAGGGGGTTACAGAGATAGGGAGGGGGTGTAGGGGCTGGAGGAGGTTACAGAGATAGGGAGGGGTGTAGGGGGCTGGAGGAGGTTACAGAGATAGGGAGGGGGTGTAGGGGGCTGGCGGGGGTTACAGAGATAGGGAGGGGGTGTAGGGGGCTGGATGAGGTTACAGAGATAGGGAGGGGGTGTAGGGGGCTGGAGGAGGTTACAGAGATAGGGAGGGGGTGTAGGGGCTGGAGGGGGTTACAGAGATAGGGAGGGGGTGTAGGGGGCTGGAGGAGGTTACAGAGATAGGGAGGGGGTGTAGGGGCTGGTGGAGGTTACAGAGATAGGGAAGGGGTGTAGGGGCTGGAGGAGGTTACAGAGATAGGGAGGGTGTGTAGGGGCTGGAGGGGGTTACAGAGATAGGGAGGGGGTGTAGGGGGCTGGAGGAGGTTACAGAGATAGGGAGGGGGTGTAGGGGTTGGAGGAGGTTACAGAGATAGGGAGGGGGTGTAGGGGGCTGGAGGAGGTTACAGAGATAGGGAGGGGGTGTAGGGGCTGGAGGAGGTTACAGAGATAGGGAGGGGGTGTAGGGGCTGGAGGGGGTTACAGAGATAGGGAGGAGGTTTGGGGAGGGGCTTGAAAAGGATGGGAATTTTAGCTGTATTTGATGTGTGTATTGGGGTGTGAAGTGCGGATTCTTGGAGCCCCTATTTTGGTACTGTGCTTGTGGGGTTTGGAGACACATGCCTGTGAGAGAGACATGTGCAAATCCAGACTTACAAAGTGCAGGGTGATCTGTGGAGTCAGCCAGGCTTTCTGGAATAGAGTCTATTTGAGTGGTGGGTCTGGATGGGGTGGGTGTAAGTCGGGGAGGAAGGGGCAGTTGGTGCGGAGTGCCAGAGCTGAGGTAGGCAGTTCCGGAGGGTTATTTTGGAGGTGGATTGGGCAGTGAGCGATGGTTTGGGCATGCCAGGAAAGGGTTAAAAGGCTGGGCCTCGGAGGCCGTTGTGCTGAGAGAGAGCGAGGGGAGTGTGCTGGTGCCCAGAGCCGAGCAGGCGGTGATGTTACAGATTCCTCACTATATATGGAGCGTTCCCAGACTGGAGCTGGCACCTTCCACTGCCTTCACACCGTCCTGGCCAATCTCAGGGGAGGGGGTGGCAGCCAGGTCCCGCTCCGGCACAGCTCCATCCTGAGGGGGAGGGGACGGGGGCGGTTTGCAGGCAGGGGTGGGGAGTGGGCGGCTTTAACCCTCGCAGTGTCGCTCAGCGCAAGTAAACCTGTTCCCTCGGAGCCGGAGAGGAACCCAGGGTGGGGGTGGGATCCGGTGCTGGGCCCTCACCATCACCCCTCCCCCCAAGGCAGCCTGGCCACACCCCTGCGGGCGAACTACGCACAGCAAGATCCCGGGGACACAGTATCCGGGGCAGTGCTGGGTTTAAGGATGAACGGGGCGTTGGGAAGCCCCCTCCCCTCCCTTGGCCATGTTACGGCCTTGGATTCTCTGACCCATCCCGTCACCCCCTCTGCCACCCACCCTGCCGTGAACAGATCATCAGGGACACTGCCCGCTCTGTACCCTCTTACGCTCCAGGATCTCCATATCCCGCTGACCCCCAACCCAACTCACACCCAGTCACCCTGCAAACCCCACTCACTGATCCACATCCCCCCGAGACCCCCTCCCTATCTCTGAAAGCTCTGTAACTGTCGAGGGGACTGGAGGGGGTTACAGAGATAGGGAGGGGGTGTAGGGGGGCTGGAGGAGGTTACAGAGATAGGGAGGGGGTGTAGGGGGGCTGGAGGAGGTTACAGAGATATGGAGGGGGTGTAGGGGCTGGAGGAGGTTACAGAGATAGGGAGGGGGTGTAGGGGCTGGAGGGGGTTACAGAGATGGGGAGGGGGTGTAGGGGGTCTGGAGGAGGTTACGGAGATAGGGAGGGGGTGTAGGGGCTGGAGGAGGTTACAGAGATAGGGAGGGGGTGTAGGGGCTGGAGGAGGTTACAGAGATAGGGAGGGGGTGTAGGGGGTCTGGAGGAGGTTACGGAGATAGGGAGGGGGTGTAGGGGCTGGAGGAGGTTACAGAGATAGGGAGGGGGTGTAGGGGCTGGAGGGGGTTACAGAGATAGGGAGGGGGTGTAGGGGGATGGAGGAGGTTACGGAGATAGGGAGGGGGTGTAGGGGCTGGAGGAGGTTACAGAGATAGGGAGGGGGTGTAGGGGGGCTGGAGGAGGTTACAGAGATAGGGAGGGGGTTTAGGGGGGCTGGAGGAGGTTACAGGGATAGGGAGGGGGTGTAGGGGCTGGAGGAGGTTACAGGGATAGGGAGGGGGGTGGCTGTAGGTCGATGATGGGTTATTTTGAGTGAGGGTAGTGTTTTGTGGAGGTGATGAGAGTTTCCTGTTGGATTCTAACGGTTGTGTGTGTTGTGTTGCAGAATGTGGTACATGAATGGGAATTATTTAATTATGATCGTCAGCGTGTTCATCATATTACCCCTCGCACTCATGCGACAACTCGGTAAGTGACAGTCGAGGCTCCCTCCCCTCGAGTGTTGAGGATTGAGGGGGTGATCTGATCGAGGGGGGTTTAAAATGAAGAAAGGATTCGATTGGGTCGATGGAGAGAAACTATTTCCTCTGGTGGGGGGAAGGGTCCTGGAACGAGGGGGTGGGGGGGAGGGGGGCCCGGAACGAGGGGGTGGGGGGGAGGGGGGCCCGGAACGAGGGGGTGGGGGGGAGGGGGGCCCGGAACGAGGGGGTGGGGGGCCCGGAACGAGGGGGTGGGGGGGAGGGGGGCCCGGAACGAGGGGGTGGGGGGGAGGGGGGCCCGGAACGAGGGGGTGGGGGGGAGGGGGGCCCGGAACGAGGGGGGGGGGGGGGAGGGGGGCCCGGAACGAGGGGGTGGGGGGGAGGGGGGCCCGGAACGAGGGGGTGGGGGGAAGGGGGGCCCGGAACGAGGGGGTGGGGGGAGGGGGGCAGAAGGTTAAAATGAGAGGTGGCCGTTCCGGGAGGCGAGGTGGTGGTGGGGGGGGGGGGGGGGGGGTGGGGGGGGGGGAATGTCAGGAAGCACCTCCTCACACAAAGGGGGGAACGGGAATCCGGAACTCTCTCTCTCCCCGAAATAAAGCTGTCGAGGCTGGAGGGGGAGATTGGAAATTTCACACCCCAGACTGAGGGGTTTCTGTTGGGTAAAGGGGGGGGGGGATTGAGGGTTACGGAACTGAGACGGGGAGACAGAGTTAGGATAGGAGGGTGAATGGCCTCGTCCTGTTCCTGTCCAACAGGCTGGAGAGAGAGGGGCTGAATGGCCTCCTCAGCACTGACCCTCCCACAGTGCGGCGCTCCCTCAGCACTGACCCTCCCACAGTGCGGCGCTCCCTCGGCACTGACCCTCCCACAGTGCGGCGCTCCCTCGGCACTGACCCTCCCACAGTGCGGCGCTCCCTCGGCACTGACCCTCCCACAGTGCGGCGCTCCCTCGGCACTGACCCTCCCACAGTGCGGCGCTCCCTCGGTACTGACCCTCCCACAGTGCGGCGCTCCCTCGGCACTGACCCTCCCACAGTGCAGCGCTCCCTCGGTACCGACCCTCCCACAGTGCGGCGCTCCCTCGGCACCGACCCTCCCACAGTGCGGCGCTCCCTCGGCACCGACCCTCCCACAGTGCGGCGCTCCCTCGGCACTGACCCTCCCACAGTGCGGCGCTCCCTCAGCACCGACCCTCCCACAGTGCGGCGCTCCCTCAGCACTGACCCTCCCACAGTGCGGCGCTCCCTCAGCACCGACCCTCCCACAGTGCGGCGCTCCCTCGGCACTGACCCTCCCACAGTGCGGCGCTCCCTCAGCACCGACCCTCCCACAGTGCGGCGCTCCCTCAGCACCGACCCTCCCACAGTGCGGCGCTCCCTCAGCACTGACCCTCCCACAGTGCGGCGCTCCCTCAGCACCGACCCTCCCACAGTGCGGCGCTCCCTCGGTATGCCATGTTACGTCATCTTTGCGAACGGTGTAAGTTACGTCTCCTGTTGATCCAGGTGGGGGCTGTGTCTCTTGCTGATTATTACGAATGTCTTGTTGTCTGTCTCTCTCCAGGTTACCTGGGTTACACCAGCGGTTTCTCCCTGACTTGCATGGTCTTCTTTCTGATTGCGGTGAGTCAGAATGTTGTGGTTGTCACCCTCGGTATTTGCTGTCGTGTGTGACCCTCCTCAGCCAGTGCGTGCCCAGCTGCCGTGACCCTGGGGATTCAGAGTCACTGTGCGGCTCCAGACCGCTCCCTGCCGGCTGGGTGCAAACTTGGACCGTCTTGCCTGCTGACCGTGTCTGCCGGCTGCGGCCAATGGGATTGTGTCCTGAGTAGTATTCACCATCCAGCGCCACAGGCCCTTCAGCCCTTCCACTCCATACTACTGTTCGGGCTCAGCTCGAATCTCCACCACCCTCACCTCCTCTGCTCCTATCCCTCCTTCTAGCCTTCCATTCTCCTCAGCGTCTCTCACCAACATCCCTCTGGATACAACCTGCTCAAAGGCACTGTGGGAGGGTCAGTGCCGAGGGAGCACCGCACTGTGGGAGGGTCAGTGCTGAGGGAGCACCGCACTGTGGGAGGGTCGGTGCTGAGGGAGCGCCGCACTGTGGGAGGGTCGGTGCTGAGGGAGCGCCGCACTGTGGGAGGGTCAGTGCCGAGGGAGCGCCGCACTGTGGGAGGGTCGGTGCCGAGGGAGCGCCGCACTGTGGGAGGGTCAGTGCCGAGGGAGCGCCGCACTGTGGGAGGGTCGGTGCCGAGGGAGCGCCGCACTGTGGGAGGGTCAGTGCTGAGGGAGCACCGCACTGTGGGAGGGTCAGTGCTGAGGGAGCACCGCACTGTGGGAGGGTCGGTGCTGAGGGAGCGCCGCACTGTGGGAGGGTCAGTGCCGAGGGAGCGCCGCACTGTGGGAGGGTCGGTGCCGAGGGAGCGCCGCACTGTGGGAGGGTCAGTGCCGAGGGAGCGCCGCACTGTGGGAGGGTCGGTGCCGAGGGAGCGCCGCACTGTGGGAGGGTCGGTGCCGAGGGAGCGCCGCACTGTGGGAGGGTCGGTGCCGAGGGAGCGCCGCACTGTGGGAGGGTCGGTGCCGAGGGAGCGCCGCACTGTGGGAGGGTCGGTGCCGAGGGAGCGCCGCACTGTGGGAGGGTCGGTGCTGAGGGAGCGCCGCACTGTGGGAGGGTCGGTGCCGAGGGAGTGCCGCACTGTGGGAGGGTCGGTGCCGAGGGAGCGCCGCACTGTGGGAGGGTCGGTGCCGAGGGAGCGCCGCACTGTGGGAGGGTCGGTGCCGAGGGAGCGCCGCACTGTGGGAGGGTCGGTGCCGAGGGAGCGCCGCACTGTGGGAGGGTCAGTGCCGAGGGAGCGCCGCACTGTCAGAGGGTCAGTGCCGAGGGAGCGCCGCACTGTGGGAGTGTCGGTGCTGAGGGAGCGCCGCACTGTGGGAGGGTCGGTGCTGAGGGAGCGCCGCACTGTGGGAGGGTCAGTATCTCCCTGGTTGTCCTGGGGCCAATATTTACCCCTCCACCAACATCACTAGAAACAGCTGATAAGGTTCATTATTGTTGTTTTTGGGATCTTCTGTGTTGAGATTGGTTGCTGTATTCGGGCAGTGAGGACACCTTGGAGCAGGGTGATGTGACACTCAGTTGAGTGTATGGCTGCCACCACACTGCATTAACTCCCAAGCTGGTATGGTTCTGTAGCGCTGCCTCGACCTTGCCTCTGCCTGGTTGGCTCTCTGTCATTACGAAACTTAGAAATGACGTATTTTAGCTTCCATCCGACTGGGAGCAGCCCTGTGTCAAATCCATCACCAGCAACCTGCTCTGAAAACTCTGCGTGTGCTTTGACAACCGTGACCAAAAAAAATTCCAATGCACTGGCTGGGACGATCCGGAACATTCTGAAAGAGGGAAGGATACTCTCTCTAAAGCCTCCCCAAGATGTTTGAAAACTTAAAAGAAAGTGTAATTGTCCTATCTGGCAATGTTGAGGGAACATTGGATCTGCCTCTCCCATCACTGGGGGAGTTTGGACACACTATTTTGGTTGCCGTGAAGCACTTCCGGTGGCTTCTCGGTGGTGAACTGTGAGAGAGAACTTCTAATCCTCTCTTTCTCCCTTCCAGCTGATCTACAAGAAATTCCAGATCCCGTGCCCTCTCCCTGTGTTTGGAAATGAGACGATGCAGAACCACAACCTGAACCACACAACCCAGGACGAGTGCACGGCAAAACTATTCACCATCAATCCTCAGGTATCTAACCCCGTGCTGTACCTGTCCTGGGAGTGTTTGATGGGGGGACAGTGTAGAGGGAGCTTTACTCTGTATCTAACCCCGTGCTGTACCTGTCCTGGGAGTGTTTGATGGGGGACAGTGTAGAGGGAGCTTTACTCTGTATCTAACCCCGTGCTGTACCTGTCCTGGGAGTGTTTGATGGGGACAGTGTAGAGGGAGCTTTACTCTGTATCTAACCCCGTGCTGTACCTGTCCTGGGAGTGTTTGATGAGGGGACAGTGTAGAGGGAGCTTTACTCTGTATCTAACCCCGTGCTGTACCTGTCCTGGGAGTGTTTGATGGGGGACAGTGTAGAGGGAGCTTTACTCTGTATCTAACCCCGTGCTGTACCTGTCCTGGGAGTGTTTGATGGGGGGACAGTGTAGAGGGAGCTTTACTCTGTATCTAACCCCGTGCTGTACCTGTCCTGGGAGTGTTTGATGGGGACAGTGTAGAGGGAGCTTTACTCTGTATCTAACCCCGTGCTGTACCTGTCCTGGGAGTGTTTGATGGGGGACAGTGTAGAGGGAGCTTTACTCTGTATCTAACCCCGTGCTGTACCTGTCCTGGGAGTGTTTGATGGGGGGACAGTGTAGAGGGAGCTTTACTCTGTATCTAACCCCGTGCTGTACCTGTCCTGGGAGTGTTTGATGGGGACAGTGTAGAGGGAGCTTTACTCTGTATCTAACCCCGTGCTGTACCTGTCCTGGGAGTGTTTGATGGGGGACAGTGTAGAGGGAGCTTTACTCTGTATCTAACCCCGTGCTGTACCTGTCCTGGGAGTGTTTGATGGGGGGACAGTGTAGAGGGAGCTTTACTCTGTATCTAACCCCGTGCTGTACCTGTCCTGGGAGTGTTTGATGGGGACAGTGTAGAGGGAGCTTTACTCTGTATCTAACCCTGTGCAGTACCTGTCCTGGGAGTGTTTGATGGGGGGACAGTGTAGAGGGAGCTTTACTCTGTATCTAACCCCGTGCTGTCCCTGTCCTGGGAGTGTTTGATGGGGGGACAGTGTAGAGGGAGCTTTACTCTGTATCTAACCCCGTGCTGTATCTGTCCTGGGAGTGTTTGATGGGGGACAGTGTAGAGGGAGCTTTACTCTGTATCTAACCCCGTGCTGTACCTGTCCTGGGAGTGTTTGATGGGGGGGGACAGTGTAGAGGGAGCTTTACTCTGTATCTAACCCCGTGCTGTACCTGTCCTCGGGATGTTTGGTGGGGAGAGTTTAGAGGGAGCTTGTTCTATTGAGTATTCAATGTTGGTCTGTAATTTGCTACACAGACAGCGTACACCATCCCCATCATCGCCTTCGCTTTTGTGTGCCACCCTGAAGTTCTCCCAATCTACACGGAGCTCAGGAGGTAAGAGGGTCGGACATAGAGGGGAAGGAGGCGTGGGGAGAGGTGGTTGGGGAGGAGTCGAGTGGGGGTGGGGAAGGGTGCGCGGGGGGGTTGCATTGAGGGGGTGAATGGGGGGGATGGATACGAGTGAATTATTGCTGCGAAAAAGCCATGAGTGTTTCGTTGAGCTTTAGTTTAGGCTGGCATGGTGACACAGTGGGTTAGCACTGCTGCCTCACAGAGCCAGGGACCCGGGTTCGATTCCCGGGTCGGGTCACTGTCTGTGTGGAGTTTGCATGTTCTCCCCATGTCTGTGTGGGTTTCCTCCGGGTGCTCCAGTTTTGCCCCACAGTCTGAAAGACGTGCTGGTTAGGGTGCATTGGCCGTGCTAAATTCTCCCTCAGTGTAACCCCAACAGGAGTGTGGTGACTAGGAGATTTTCAGAGTAACTTCATTGCAGTGTTAATGTAAGCTGACTTGTGACACTGATAAATAAACTGAACCTTAGTTTGCCTGTCCCTGATATCTCCGTCTGGCACAGGGTCAGGTTCCTTCTTGATGAAGGGCCCTATGAATTTCCTTGGGGGCGTTCTGCAATGTGAGTGCGCTATTGCAGTGCTGTTTGTGGATCTGTACCCTATCTGTACCGTCAGGAGATGTACAACCTGCTTTGCTCCCTGCAGGAATATCACCAACTGGACTTTCTTATAAGACCATCAGACATGGGAGCAGAATGAGGCCACTCGGCCCATTGAGTCTGCTCCCCCATTCAATGCTGGCTGATATTTTTCTCATCCCCATTCTCCTGCCTTTTCCCCATAACCCCCGATCCCCTTATTAATCAGGAACCGATCTATCTCTGCCTCAAAAACACTCAATGACCCGGCCTCCTCTGCGGCAAAGAGTTCCACACATTCCCCACTCTCTGGCTGAAGAAATCCCCTCGTCATCTCTGTTCTAAAGGGTGGTCTCTTTACTCTGAGGCTGTACCTTTGCACCCTAATCTCTCTGAGTAATGGAAACATCTTCCCCACGTCCACTCTATCCAGGCCTTTCAATGAGATCCCCCACCTCATCCTTCTAAACTCCATCGAGCATAGACCCAGAGTCCTCAACCGTTCCTCATACGTCAAGTCTTTCAATGTTTAGGGACAGGATCAGACTTCAAGGTATATAGTGACGTTAGCCCAGACCCCAACATTTCATGATTTTGGCATTAGGGTGAGATGTTTCACTCCAGCTATGATTTAAGTGACCCACTAGGGAGCTTTTATCACAGCAAGTTTATTATAGAACACAGTTACAATATAACAAAGAATTAGCACAACTTTTATCAATTAAACATACTTAAGCATGCCACAGTATGATTCTTAACAGCTAGCTTTCTCTGTCGTTCAAATTTAATCAATATCCCCATCCACATAAATCCTACTTAGAACCAATTGGCACCAAAAACAGACATGCTGAAGTGAGTGCTAGATTTCCAATCTTTTAACCCCTCTGAATGGATACAGAAAGACTTACCTTCCGACTCCCATTCAGCAGTCTCCAGAGAAAGATCTGCCTTCAAGCAGCAGGACTTCAGAGGAAGAGACTAGTTTCTGACAGATCCCCATCTCCAGACTTCAGAGAGAGAAAAGGTTACTGATGGCGACAGCTCGAAAGCAGCTGGGCTTCTCTCTGTGAGCCAAGTCACACACGCCTTTCCCTGTCAAACCCAAATCAAGCTGCAGTCTGGCAAAAAACCCAGGGGAAAACAAAATAACAACACTGCCTTAGTCCAGATTAAAACAAACATTCCAGCAATGAAGAATACTGCTGCTGCAGTAACAACAGGGAGGCAGGCTAAATGGTACCAAGAATAAAACAAACTTCCCTACACAGGAAACATGACGCACACACTTCTCACAGGCACAGTATTGTCACACTGAGAAATCTTCCATTGTCTTGCAGTCCGACCAAGTTGAGAATGCAGAGAGTTGCGAATGTTTCAATTTCGGCAATGTTTGTGATGTACCTTATCACTGCCCTCTTTGGATACCTGACCTTTTATGGTAAGTAGCTACAGCTCTGTCTTACACCAAATCAATCGTGGGACTCGCTCCTCTGGGGTGGAGAGTGGGGGGAGAATGTGGGACTCACTCCCGCGGGGGGAGTAGGGGAGAATGTGGGACTCGCTCCCACGGGGGGAGTGGGGGAGAATGTGGGACTCGCTCCCACGGGGAGTCGGGGAGAATGTGGGACTGGCCCCCCCACTCCAGCTGATACCAGTGCAGCCTCTTGGACCTCTCCTCATCAGACAACCCACCTGTTCCCAGGCTCTGGACTGAAGCTCATGGAGCTAAGGGAAGGAAAGCCATTCAGCCCATCTGGTGGGTGAGAGGTGATGGCCTCGTGGTATTATCACTGGACTGCTATGGATGGCACAGTGGATTTGCACTGCTACCTCACAGCGCCAAGGACCCAGGTTCAATTCCTGCCTTGGGTCACCGTCTGTGAGGAGTTTGCACATTCTCCCCGTGTCTGCGTGGGTTTCCTCCAGGTGCTCCGGTTTCCTCCCACAGTCTGAAAGACGTGCTGGTTAGGGTGCATTGGTCCATTACAGGCAGCGGAATGTTGTGACTTGGGGAATTTCACAGTAACTTTGTTGTAACGTTAATATAAGCCTACCAGTGACTAATAAATAAACTTTATTAATTCAGAAACTCAGCGAATGTTCTGGGGACCCGGGTTCGAGTCCCGCCACAGCAGATGGTGGAATTTAAATTCAATAAAAAATATCTGGAATTAAGAATCTACTGATGTCCCATTGTGGGAAAAACCCATCTGGTTCCTTTAGGGAAGGAAATCTGCCGTCCTTACCCCGGTCTGGCCTACATGTGACTCCAGAGACACAGCAATGTGGGTCACTCTCAACTGCCCCCCAAGGGGCAACTAGGGATGGGCAATAAATACTGACCCAGACAGCGACACCCAGGTCCCAGGGATGAATTCAGGAAAAAGAAGAGGCTCGAGGGAGCTGGTCGAGGCAGTGGCTGGGGGGCTGTGATTGGCTTCAATGTAGTTGTGACTTCAAATGCAATTCTGTTCTCTGGTCACTGCAGGAGAGGTAGAAACAGAACTCCTTCACACCTTCAACAGAGTGAACCCCCTGGACACACTCATTCTGTGCGTACGTCTGGCTGTGCTTGTGGCGGTCACCTTGACTGTCCCTGTGGTGCTGTTTCCGGTGAGTCTATTGGTGTGGGAGGTGGAGTGGAGGATTGTGCTTTCTCTTCCCGTTTGGACATGGCTTGGATAAGTTGTTCTGCCGTTGACCCGGTCTCTGCTCTTTGTGCTTCCTCCCCTGCGTGCCCTGTCCTGCCTCAGATCCGCCGTGCCATCCAGCAGCTGCTCTTCGCCAAGAAGGATTTCCACTGGGTGCGACACACTGTCATTGCCATCGTACTCCTCATCTTCGTCAACCTCCTCGTCATCCTCGTGCCCAACATCCGAGACATCTTCGGCATCATCGGTAAGAGGCCGCCACGGAATTCTGACTTACCGGTGTCAAAACCAGCCATTCGGTCCCTCTACAGTCCATTCTGCCTCAGCACGAGCCTCCTAACACACCCTCTTCGCCTGCCCCTACCTCCCTTTCTCCTCTCATTCCTTTCTCCCTCATGTGTTTATCCAGCTTCCCTCCCTAGAAACCAATTTAACTGGAACACACTCACACTCTCCCCCGCTCCCCCCTTGGGAGCGAGTCCCACATTCTCGCTGCTGCCATCAGTCTACTCTGGATTGTCAGTAAAGTGAAGGAAGGGGTCATCGATAGCGCTATCAAGCAGCACCTGCTGAGTAATAACCTGCTCAGTGACGCCCAATTTGGGTTTCGTCAGAGTCAGTCGGCTCCTGACCTCATTACAGCCTTGGTTCAAACATGGACAAAGAGCTGAATTCCAGAGGTGAGGTGAGAGGCTGCTGATTCCTGGGATGGCAGGTCTGTCATATGAGGAGAGACTGAGTCAGTTAAGATTATATTCACTGGAGTTTAGAAGAGTGAGAGGGGATCTGATAGAAACTTATAAAATTCTAACAGGATTAGACAGGGTAGATTCAGAAAGAATGTTCCCCGATGGTGGGGGGGAGTCCAGAACTAGGGGTCAGAGTTTGAGGATAAGGGGGAAACCTTTTAGAACTGAGGTGAGGAGAAATTTCTTCACCCAGAGGGTGGGGAATGTGTGGAATTCACTCCCACAGAAAGTAGTTGAGACCAAAACGTTGTGTGATTTCAGGAAGAAATTAGATATCGCTCTTGGGGCTAAAGGGATCGAGGGATATCGGGGGGGGGATCAGGATATTGAATTTGATGATCAGCCATGATCAAAACGAATGGCAGAGAAGGCTGGAAGGGCCGAATGGCCTCCTCCTCCTTCTAGTTTCTCTGTCGATAATCACCTCCATTCGTGACTCCCCCTCCAGCAGTGAAGACAGCTTAACAACTCCCTGTCAATGGGCAATTAGGGATGGACGATGAACGATGCCCTAATTGGCGGTGCCCACATCCCATTCCTGAATATTTTTTTAAAAATGATAGAATATCCGACATTAAACTTGGTGTAACCCTAAGTCACATGAAGAGATCTTTAGGGAGAGATGGCCAGAGACCTGGTCAAACAGATTGGGAAAGATGGGGGGAGAGAGACGGAGAGAGTGAGCTGAAGGCACTGCTGCCAATGGTGGAGCGGTGGGGATAGAGGAGAGCTCAAAAGGCCAGAATTGGAGGAACGTAGAAATCTTGGAGAGTTGTCGGAGGTTGCAGAGATAGGGAGGGGGTGTAGGGGCTAGAGGGGGTTACAGAGATAGGGAGGGGGTGTAGGGGGCTGGAGGAGGTTACAGAGATAGGGAGAGGGTGTAGGGGCTGGAGGAGGTTACAGAGATAGGGAGGGGGTGTAGGGGCTGGAGGAGGTTACAGAGATAGGGAGGGGGTGTAGGGGCTGGAGGAGGTTACAGAGATAGGGAGGGGGTGTAGGGGGCTGGAGGAGGTTACAGAGATAGGGAGGGGGTGTAGGGGCTGGAGGAGGTTACAGAGATAGGGAGGGGGTGTAGGGGCTGGAGGAGGTTACAGAGATAGGGAGGGGGTGTAGGGGCTGGAGGAGGTTACAGAGATAGGGAGGGGGTGTAGGGGGCTGGAGGTTACAGAGATAGGGAGGGGGTGTAGGGGCTAGAGGGGGTTACAGAGATAGGGAGTGGGTGTAGGGGGCTGGAGGAGGTTACAGAGATAGGGAGAGGGTGTAGGGGCTAGAGGGGGTTACAGAGATAGGGAGGGGGTGTAGGGGGCTGGAGGAGGTTACAGAGATAGGGAAGAGGTGTAGGGGCTGGAGGAGGTTACAGAGATAGGGAGGGGGTGTAGGGGGCTGGAGGTTACAGAGATAGGGAGGGGGTGTAGGGGCTGGAGGAGGTTATAGAGATAGGGAGGGGGTGTAGGGGGCTGGAGGAGGTTACAGAGATAGGGAGGGGGTGTAGGGGGCTGGAGGTTACAGAGATAGGGAGGGGGTGTAGGGGCTGGAGGAGGTTATAGAGATAGGGAGGGGGTGTAGGGGGCTGGAGGAGGTTACAGAGATAGGGAGGGGGTGTAGGGGCTGGAGGAGGTTACAGAGATAGGGAAGGGGTGTAGGGGCTGGAGGAGGTTACAGAGATAGGGAGGGGGTGTAGGGGCTGGAGGAGGTTACAGAGATAGGGAGGGGGTGTAGGGGCTGGAGGAGGTTACAGAGATAGGGAGGGGGTGTAGGGACTGGAGGAGGTTACAGAGATAGGGAGGGGGTGTAGGGGATGATCGAAGAACAAGATGAGAAGCAGGTGATGACAGGGAATGAATCTTTGTGATTCTGTGCCTTCCTATCTGTTCTAATATGGTGACAGTGACTGCCTTCCGTTCTCCTGGTAACCTATCTTCCTATTTGTTTGCAGGTGCCACCTCTGCTCCAAGTCTGATTTTTATATTGCCCGGATTATTCTATGTCCGCATTGTGCCAAACGACAGGGAACCCTTAAGATCCCGATCAAAAATCCAGGTATGACTGACTGGGAGGGCTGTGTGTCACACTTGCTCATTCCCAAATGGCAATTTCACAGTGCGGCGCTCCCTCGGCACTGACCCTCCCACAGCGCGGCGCTCCCTCGGCACTGACCCTCCCACAGCGCGGCGCTCCCTCGGCACTGACCCTCCCACAGTGCGGCGCTCCCTCGGCACCGACCCTCCCACAGTGCGGCGCTCCCTCGGCACCGACCCTCCCGCAGTGCGGCGCTCCCTCAGCACCAACCCTCCCGCCGTGCAGCGCTCCCTCGGCACCGACCCTCCCGCAGTGCGGCGCTCCCTCGGCACTGACCCTCCCACAGTGCGGCGCTCCCTCCCGCGGTGCGGCGCTCCCTCGGCGCCGACCCTCCTGCAGTGCGGCGCTCCCTCGGCGCCGACCCTCCCGCAGTGCGGCGCTCCCTCGGCACCGACCCTCCCGCAGTGCGGCGCTCCCTCGGCGCCGACCCTCCCGCAGTGCGGCGCTCCCTCGGCACCGACCCTCCCACAGTGCGGCGCTCCCTCGGCGCCGACCCTCCCGCAGTGCGGCACTCCCTCGGCACCGACCCTCCCACAGGAAGTCTGGTTGTGAGCTGTGTAACCAGTGCGGATTGACTGGTTGTGTAAGGGGTTCTGGTGTGGCCTCTGGCTCTCACAGCCTGTGATCTAATTCTCACTCCCTCTCCTCTCCCTCTTGTGTCCCTTGCAGGCTATCAGCTTCGCAACTGTGGGCTTCATTTTCATGATCATGAGTTTGAGCTTCATCTTCAAATCTTGGAGCAGCAGTGATGGTGGAAGTCACATCAGCGGACACTAGCCGGGATCCGTTACCAACCTCGCCATTCCCCTCTGTCCCCCACCTCCCCCCAGCCAGCCCTTGCAGCTCCTGTCCAAAGTGGACTGAAGCACCTGTGCTGCCAAAAGTACAGCAAGGAGCCGCAATATGTGTCAACTGCTCTGGGATTACCCATTTCAGCCCTCCTTGCCTCTCCTCCACACCCCCTCCCCTCCCCAGCATCCCTGAAGTAGCCATTCGCTGACCCCTCTCCCGGAGTGCTCTCCGACCTCACTGGGCTAACGCTCACTCACATTCCGACATTCGGGACACAGCAGCGGAGGACGGCGTCCGTGGGCTGGCCCTAGAGCCCCTGCAGGATTTGCTAATTTATTGACGGATCCGTCCCACCAGGAATCTGGCTCCTGCCCGCTTGCCGGCCATTTATTTATTCTGCATGAGGTCAGAGAAAGGGGTGAGAATTGGCTGATCTTTGCCCGCTCCATCGTGAAAGGATCGATCCCGTCCGGACTAGGAGCGTGCTCGTGACAAAACGGAGGCTGGGCTGGCGAGGGGGTGATCGAGGCCCTCGCTCTGGTGATCAGAGTATCCAGAGATGGCCAGGGGTGGTATGGAGGTTGGGAGAAGGTGACAAGGGGTTGGTTTGGTGTTTTGCTGGACGTCCCACCACATTCTGGGACCCCAATCCTCTGCCCAGTGTTAAACCCAAAGCAAAGTAGGTCCACCATCTCCCTCGACTGACTCCACATGGCCCTTCACCCGACTTGCCACTGCTCCACGGGGAGATACCACCACCTGTCCACCATTTAGGAATGGCTACCAAGGCCCTTTGGCCCTTCTGGCTGGTAAGGTTGATTCCTCGAGAAGATCTATGCCATTAATCGCCAATCCCTCCCTCTCTCTCCCCCCACAGCCCTGTGAATTTCCTCCTTCCAGTATTACTCCCCCCCGCCCCCCCCCATACCCCCTCTCTGAGGGCGAAACTGCTCCCACCGCCCTCATGGGCAGCGCCTTCCAGATCACAACATCTTCCTGTGTCAATAAAATTCTCATCTCACTCCTTCCCCCCACTACATCTTGTTTTTTCCAAAGATGTTAAATTATTTACTGTGGGACTATGAGTTTACAGGAACAGGCAGCTAAACCAGCACATATTTATTCCCCACCCCTCCTCCCCACAACCATATTGTGCTGATCATGAAGCCAAGTTAAACTAATCCCTGTTCCCTGCCCTTGCTCCATATCGCTCTATTCCTTGCATATTCCTGTGGTTATCTAAATACCCGTTAATCGCCCCTATAGTATCTGCCTTCACTCTGTGTGAAAAACCCTGCACCTCACATCTCCTCTGAACTTAACCCACTCACCTTCAGTGCATGCCCCCCAGTATTAGACGTTTCAGTTCTGGGGAAAAGGATTCTGTCACGCCTGTCTCTGCTTTTCGGGTTGGCTGGATCATGACTTTGTTGAGCTATGACTCTGTGACAGGAGGGACATTGCGGGAGCTGCTTCTTGGCAGTCGCCTCGTGCTCTGCAGTGTTTGTGTGTGTGGCCGTGACCCCCACCCCCCACCCCACCCCACCCCCCCCCAAATTTAGCCAGGAAACATTTCAAATCCGATTGTGCAGGAATCCTGCTTCCTGGGGAATCCCACAGGATTGGGGTCTCGTGGGCTGGGAATTGAATTGGTTCCGGTGGCAGTCAGCGACGGTGAGAGGGGGGTAACATCAGCAGTGCCGCAGTGGGAGTGAAGTGAAGCGATGCTGTAATAATACTTGCAGTGAGAGGAGGCTGTGATTTCTTGGGTCAGGTTGCAAGCAGCAATCATGGTTTCTCTGCTGCAGAACCTCATCCAGATTGTAGACTCCCCCATCTTAAATGATGAATGTGTGTGTTTGAGCATGTTCGTGCATATGCACACCTTGTGCAAGTTTGAGCATATATGCATGCATGTGCATGTGCTCGATTGTATATGTGCACACTTGTGTGTTTGAGTGTGCGCGCGCACTCACGTATGTTTGCGAGCGTTGACGTATTTGAGCGTGTGTGCACTCACGTGTGATTGAGTATATGTGTGACTGTGTGCACACTCGTGTGTTTGAGTATGTGTGCACATGTTTGAGAGTGCGTGCTCACGTGTTTGTATATGTGTGTGTGCACGCTTACATGTGTTTGAGCGTGTGTGTGCACTTACATATGTCTGTGTGCACTCGTATGTTTGAGTGTATGTGTGTGCGCGCACTTGTGTTTGAGTGTAGGTGTGCGCGCATGTGCGCTTACACGTGTTTGAGTGTGTGTGTAAAAGCTTTGGGTCAGAATCCTCTTTCTAAACTAAGGGCACTTACTAATTGGAAAATGGGAAATGTGTACCTTTACCAGTTTGTGTGTATAATTTCTGTATGCCTGGGGAAGAGGGGGAGATTATCCCTCCAATTAATACTTGTCCCCCTCCCCCAGTTATTACACCACATCCTCAGCTATAATGTAGAGAGGATTAGAAACAGGATTTTCTAGAATGTACTATGCATACTGATTATATTACTGGGCTAGTTTTCGTCAGCTTCAGGGTAGGGCACTCACTGACAACTCCCATTCTGGACCTGCCCACGTCTCCACTCCCACCCAATGTGATTGATTCTTAACTCCCTGAATCGCCCCTTTGCACAGGTGGTTGTGAGCTGACTGCCTCCTCCACTGTGGGCATTCTGTGAAGTAGGAGCAAAGCGGAGGCCATTCAGCCCCTTTGAGCTCTGCTCTTCCACTCAATGAGGTCTCTGATGATCTGATTTTGACCTCAACCCCAGCTGCCCCTGCCCCCGGATAACCTTTGACCCCCTCATTAGTCAAAAGACTCTATCTACCTCTGCCTTAGAAAAATTCAGTGACCCTGCCTTGCATCGCTCTGGGGAAAGAAGTTCCAGAGACTCCCCACCCTCTGAGAGAATTTTTCCACACCTCTGACTTGAACGGTGGCCACCCCACTCCTCCCACCCAGTTCTAGATTTTCCCACAAGGGAAAACCCTCTGCACATTCACCCCGCCATTCCCTGGGCATCTGTTCCACTGAGGTTTGGCCATATCAATGGCTTTGCCCAACCCCTCTGCTATCCTTTTGGCAAGACTGGGGACAGTCGCCGCCCTCTCATTCTCTCCTCAACTTTTGATGAGGTGGTTAAAATGAGGCAGATTGTATAATCTGTCTGGTGCTCTCTCTCTCTCTCTGTCTCCCAACCCCCCCACTTCCGATATTGCTGCTCCTTACTCTTCGGCATGAGGGAGGGTTGAAATAATCAAGTTGGAAATAAGATTTTAAATTGGTTGAATGATCCTGTGAGAACGTAGGTGCTATCAGAGTTCTAGGCTGCTCACTACAACATCTGAGATTGTTTAATTCCCAACACACCCCCCGTCCCCCCCCAAACGCAAATCACCTTTTATATGTTAGTTTTTTTTCTCAGATCTGAGAAGTTAGGGACAGGCCGGGGGTGGGGGGATATAAAGTTGAAATTCTTCAGCATGGTGGCTGCGTGTTATGCAAGCTCACCTTGCTGAACTAAAATGATTGCGTTATGGGCAGCATGGTGGCACAGTGGTTGGCACTGCTGCGTCACAACGCCAGGGATCCGGGTTCAATTCCCGGTTTGGGTCACTGTCTGTGTGGAGTCTGCACGTTCTCCCCATGTCTGCATGGGTTTGCACCAGTTTCCTCCCACAGTGCATTATACCCATGTGCTGACGTTGGCCATGTTAAATCGCCCCTTAGTGTCAGGGGGACTTGTTACGGTAAATACATGGGGTTATGGGAATAGGGCCAGGGTGGATTGTGGTCGGTGCAGGCTCGATGGGCCAAATAGCTTCCTTCAGCACTGCAGCGTTCTGTGGTACATTTTGACACACAGTTAAATATTTTGCAAGTCAGTTAACGAGAATTGGCCAATCAACACCCCCTAGTGCCCCCCCCCCTCAACCAACTTCTGTTTTAAACTTCTCATTTGCATAAAGCTATTCAAAGATTTGGAACTATTCAAACTACTCAACATTTCATTTGTATTGTTCTTGATGTTTCCTAACATTACTTGTCCAATCAATTGGGACTATGTATATACGGAGATGCTGTTACCTTTATAAGCTAGAAAACCATCAGGCTCACTAATGTCCTTTAGGAAGGAAATCTGCCGTCCTTACCCCGGTCTGGCCTACATGTGACTCCAGAGCCACAGCAATGTGGGTGACTCTCAACTGTCTTCTGAAATGGACCAGCAAGCCACTCAGTTCATGGGCAACCAGGGATGGGCAATAAATGCTGACCAGCCAGTGATGCCCATGTACAAAATAACAGTTATCCTTGACAATTGTATGTGAATTGGTTATGAGCAGGGGTGGTGTTGTCACTGGACTAGTAATCCCAAGAACAAGGGGATAATGCGCTAGGGAACCTGGGTTCAAATCCCACCACCATGGCAGCAGGTGGAATTTGAATTCAATAAAAATCTGAAATTAGTAATAACCAATTGTTGTAAAAACCCATCTGGGTCACTAATGTCCTTGAGGGAACCGGAAATCTGCATTCCGTCCCCGGTTTGGCCTACATGTGACTACAGACCCCTCCCACCCCAGCAATGTGGTCTATTCTTAGCTTTCCTCTGAAATAACTGAGCAAGCCAGTTGGTTCAGTTGAAGAGCAATTAGGCAGGGGGTGATAGATGTTGGCCCAAGCAACAGTGCCCATAATCCCATGAATGAAGTAATACCACAAGTCAGTACATGGTGCATCTTTTGGTCATACCTGTTCAATTCGCACAGGAATGAAAGAGTGCCACACGTGAAGTGACTCCACCTGCCGTGTATTGTGAGGCCCTCACACGCTCACGTGAACTGTAATGCTAATCAGACAGGAGAGAGTAATGATTTCATTCTTTGTAAAGCGGTATAGCGTTCGCTCTGTGTTGGAATGAAAGAGGAAACTGATTGGGTATCATGCTCTTGCAAGTTAAAAATCCCAGAACAGGGTGTTGTAGGGAAGGAAGATGGATGGTAAACACGCAATTTTCTTTCTTATCAATTCGATTGAAAATGCAAAGAAGTCAATCTCTGCCATTTTTTACATGCTGCAACCCCCCTGCCTCACCTCAGGACTTGGAGTGGTTTTTATATGAACCTCGTGAGAGTTCTGTCTCTGGGAGATGGAGAGAGGGAACACTGCTCAGTTCCTGTGTTTCACACTAATGTATGCTGTTAGTTGTGGGCATTGTGAACCTTACTATTGATAAAGAGTGGCATAGAGGTTAGCAGTACTACTTCACAGCACCAGGGACCTGGGTTCAGTTCCCAGCCTCAGGTCACTGTCTGTGTGGACTCAGCACATTCTCCCTGTGTCTGCATGGGTTTCCTCTGGGTGCTCCGGTTTCCCCCCACAGTCCAAAGATGGGCAGGTTAGATGGATTGGCCACGCCAAATTGTCAACGTGTGAGGTTATGGCGTTAGAGTGGAGGATTGGGCTGAGGCAAGGTGCTGTTTTGGACAGTCAGTGCAGACTCAATGGGCCAAATATCGTCTTCTGTACTGTAACCCAGTGTAGGGATTATATGATGGTCTTGTGGAATTGGTGAGGTTCACAATATCATTCACAGTTCAATGGCCTGTCACTACACACACACTTGCCCTCGTCATGATGATCACTCAAGTATGTAGCTCTGTGCCTTCTCCAGCCACCCACTCCATTCTCAGGATGGGCCATCCCTGGGCACTGACTCGTGTCCTGGCCAGACTGCTTGCCTTGCAGTCTTCCTTGCTCCATCAAGGCTGTCCTGTGTCCACCTTCAGTGAGTGTGCTCACCATAGCCTCTCGCAACTCCACCCCCCCCCCCGCCCCGCCCCGGATGTGTTGGCACTGACAATCCTGCCTCTGTTCTCCCATCCACTCAGACTAACATTGGGCATGGCCTCTGCGATCCCCTCGCCCGGAGCCCTAATTATCTTTGCAGCTCACTTTCTCACTCTCTTACGAATGGCAATGGCCATGTCAGAATAGTTTTAAAGGTATCCCCTGTACTGTACTGTACTGTTCACATTCTAGACAGTGCTGAGGATTTTTTTTAATGTAAAAAAGATTGTGGTGCAGTATTGTGAATTTAATCTTGAAACCCCCACACTGCTGGTCCACGGTGACAGCTGGGATGTTTTTCTGTGTTACCTTATAAACTATTTCTCAATGACTTTGTCTTGTGCTTGTTAATTCCTTTGGTGATGGGTCTCCATGCTTGATCTAACTGCTGTACAAACCTCCTCCTGCCCCTCAGACTGAAACTAATGTTCAGTTATTTTAATAAAACAAAGAGTCAAATGTGTCTTTGTCGTCTTTGTGTCTCCAGTTTTCCCAGCACTGACTTTCTTTATTAGCGCATCAATTGTATTTTCTGCAGGCAGAGCTATTCGACTTTAGGGTAGCCTTGCGCTCTGGCCACACATTAAGGTAGAAAGCAGGAGGGCAAATTTCTTTCCTAATCCCAATTCATCTTTGCATCTCAAATATACACACACACTCGTGCACTCATGCACACTCACACTTGCGCACTCTCACAATCTCATACTCGCACACGCTCGTGCACTTTCATACTTGCACACACGCTCGCGCACACTCATACTCGCGCTCGCGTGCTCTCATATTCGCGCACACACTCATATACACATACACGCGTGCGCACTCATACCTGCACACATACTCGCACTCATATACACATACACACACTCAGACATAGATACACATACTCACACTCGCACACTTTCATATACACACACTCACACCTACACTCACATTCGTACCACCTACACACTTGTACACACCTACACTCTCATATACACACATTCTCTCATACACACCTGTACTCACATTTACATGCTCTCTCACACATACATACACACCTACACACACACACCTACACACACACTTGTACACACCTACACATACATACCTACACTCACACACACACTCATATACACGAATACTCACACTTGTACACACCTACACTGTCACACTCATATGCAACTACACTCACATGCACCTACACATACATACACACCTGCTCTCTCACACACATACCCACACCTACACTCACACACATACACAACTACACTCTCAAACACACTTATACTCACCTACGCTCTCACGCACACCTGCACTTTCACACTCTCACACTCATACCCTCCAGCACACCGACACTCTCACACCTACACTCACACACACACCTACACTCTCGTACATGCTTACCTCGCACACTCATTCACACCTATACTCTTGCATAAACATACACACACACACCTATACTCACACACACGTACACTCACACACTCAGACACCTAGACACACCTGCCCTCTTGCCCAAACACACACCTACAATCTCTATCACTCGTACACACCTGCTCACACACTCATACACACCTTCATTCCCACACACATACTTGTAGACATCTACACTTGCGCATAAACACATACATGGCAGAAGATATGGAGGGAAGAACAGTTTATATTAGCTTTTAACAGTAAATTACAGAACTACAAAATAGACATTTCCAAATGGACTCAACGTACTTTCCTCACAGTGCTAGGAGTCTCCAGTACGTGCTACACCCCGCAGTTCTGTTCAAACTTGCACACGCCGCTTTGAATGACCTTCCTACTGCACTCTTTCCTCGCTTTCCTCCATATCACTGTCTTTGTCTGGGCTGGCCACCTTCCTGCCGGGTTCCCATTCCTCCTGAAACCTATCCCAAGGAGAGAGGGTTGGATGGTGAGAGTTGATTGTAATAGGTAGCTCTGATCAGGCTGGCAACAGAGGTAGTCAGCTGGGCTTTGAGTCCTGGAGCTTGTTTGAAGGTGGGGGAGGCACTCTGCAACAGGGCCAGGATAACCCTCTAGCCCCCCCCCCCCCCCCCCCAACCCGCCCGGGTGTTAGGGTTCTGCCGCTGTAAACGCTGTATGCACTGGCTGTGGTGGAACTGTACAACTCTAGCCAGCAGCTAGACCACAGGTAGTTTAAAAAGGGTAAAATCAGAGTTAGCTGTCATCTGCCAGGGATATATTATCCCTGAGGAACCCAGTACCTATGAATAAACAGCCAGGGTGACTGATTTATTTTACTGTTTACAGGATGTGAGTGTGTGCGGCAGGTTGTAGTGGGCTGCTCTTGGACGTTGCTTCGGGAGTTGCCTATTGCTTCATGTCGTTAGTGTGCTTAAACTGGACCATCTCAAGGGCAACATGACAGCTCAGAGACTATCTCTGTTACTGTGCAGACACATGGATTTGGGCCTGTGTCTGTGGGAGTTTGCACGTTCTCCCCGTGGTTGCGTGGGTTTCCTCCGGGTGCTCCGGTTTCCTCCCACATCCCCAAAGATGTGCTTTTAGGCTGATTGATTGGGTACTAAATTGTCCCTAAATTGGACCTCCCTGATCCTCGCACATTAGGCGTAGACTAAAATCATGAATAGGTCACTGAGACAGTGGGACGGCGGCGCGGGCTCGTTGGGCCGAAGGGCCTGTTTCCCGTGCTGTGTTGTTCTTTGTTCTTTGTACTAGTAAGTCCAGCACTTACCGCCCCAGTCTGGGACTGTAACGCCACGGGCAATCGGGGACTGTAACGCCATGGGCAATCGGGGACTGTAACGCCACGGGCAATCGGGGACTGTAACGCCACGGGCAATCGGGGACTGTAACGCCACGGGCAATCGGGGACTAACGCCACGGGCAATCGGGGACTAGTAAATTGTTTGCTGTGCTACTGGAATGGATTGAGCAAGTTAAATACCAGATGGGTGAATGGTGTGGGAACAGCTCTCACAATCCCTACCCAAGGAACAATATAAAAGCAAGTGTTTCTGAGCCCTTCCACAGTTTTCTCCTGATATCTGCTGGCACTGTCAGAAAGATCTGAAAGTGCAAATTATCTGTGACTCAGAGAATGCTGTTCCACAGTCTGCGAGTTGGGGCTCGATTAACACATTGAGCTGGGATTCAGAGTGGGTGAGTAAGCGCTTTGCTGCAATTAAGATCTGAATATAATTAAACTTAGAAGTTTGCAGCTCTAAGTAATATTTAATTCACCAGTGGTATGTGAGCACTGCCGGTGAGGCCAACATTTGTTGTCCAACCCTGAGAAGAGTGTAAGGGGTAGGCTGGAAAACTATAGGCTGGTCCGGTGCTGTGTAAATGATTGGAATCAATTCCGAGTCAGTGTAAGCTGTCACTTAGATCAATCTGGGATATAGTCAACATGCTTGGGTTCAGGGAAGGTTGTGTCTTACTAATTGAACAAATTCTCTGAGGAAGTAGAAGAGAGAAATAGATAGGGTGGATTCTCAGAGACTATTTCCCAGGGCTGAAATGGTCGCTACGAGAGGACACAGGTTTAAGGTGCTGGGAAGCAAGTACAGAGGAGATGTTAGGGGTAAGTTTTTCACTCAGAGGGTGGTGAGTGAGTGGAATCGGCTGCCGTCGGTGGTGGTAGAGGCGAATTCGCTGGGGTCTTTTAAAAGACTTCTGGATGAGTATATGGGATCTAATGGCATTGGAAGTTACAGATAGTTCTATGGCTTGGTAGGTATAGATGTGATTGGCGCATCTTGTGGGCCGAAGGGCCTGTTTGTGCTGTTATGTTCTATGAAGTAATGAGTAGGGTTGGTGAGAGTTGTACGGTGGACGTTGTCCACGTAGATCTCAGTCAGGTGTTTGACAAGGGCCTTGCTGTTTGTTGTAGACTTATTAGTGATTTAGGAAATTTGCAGGTGACAGAAAATGGCTGTGCCATTGACAGTGAAGACAATCTGTTGTCCCCTGACTGATAGAATCCCTCCAGTGCGGAAGAGGCCATTCAGCCCCTCAAGTGTCCACCATCTCTCTGACAGAGTATCACACACAGGTCCTCTCCCTCATCCCGTAACTCCACACATTTAGCATGGTTAATCTATCTAATCTGCACATTTTTGGACTGTGTGAGGAAACCAGAGCCTGCAGAGGAAACCCACGCAGACACAGGGAGAATGAGCAAACTCCGCACAGACAGTGACCGAAGGCCGGGAATCGAACCTGGTTCCCTGGCACTGTGAGGCAGCACCACTAACCACTGAGCCACCTGTGATATCAGTAGTTTTGTTGGCTTCCTCAGGGAAGTGTCAAATGGAATTCATTGCAGCGAAGAGTCAGGTAACGCATTTGGGGAAGGCAAACAAAGCAAGAAAATACTCAATAAATGGGAGATATTGAGAGAGGGTAGAGGAAGAGAGAGACCTTGGAATGCATGTCCACGTGTCCCTTACAGTGGCAGGACAGCTGGATAAGGTGGTAAAGGAAGCATATGGAATGCTATCCTTTACGGGACGAGGTATAGAATAGACAAGTGGGGTGTGATGATGGAACAGGGTAAAACGATAGTCAGGCCATGGCTGGAATCGTGCGTACAGTTCTTGCTGCCACATTAAAGGAAGGGCATGATCAGCTGCAAAGAGTACAGAGGAGATTCACAGAATGTTGCCAGGGCAGGAAAATGGCAGCTGGGTTGCTTTCTGTAAAACAGAGGCAGCTGAGGGGATGAACTGATAAAGGGCCGAGACAGAATAGACGGGGAAACTCTGCAGAGAGGTCAATTTCCAGGGGGCACAGGTTTGTGGTGAGTGGTAGAATGATTAGAGGGAATATGAGGAAAAACGTCTTCACCCAGAGGGTGGTAAGTGTTTGGAATTTGCTGCCTGGTTTAGTGCTGGAGGCAGTAACCCTCAACTCATTGAGAATGTACCTGGATCTGCAGTGCCGTAACCTATCAGGCAGTGGCCCAGGTGCTGGAAGATGGGTTTAGAATGGATAGTTAGTTATATTCAATTTCATCTGGCACAGACCTGATGGGCCAAACGGCCTCTTTCTGAGCCATTAACCTCTCTTGGTTTGAATAAACAACTTGATGAACTGGGAAATTCCTCATGATCTTTACAAGAGTCAAATGCTGCTGTTTGTCATCTCACCTGCGGAGCAGAGCTTGCTGCTGAGGATCTAAGGGATTCTCTGCCGCCAACCTGAGCAATTCTTTCACGGCCTTGTTCTCTTCCACAAACAGCTGACTAGAAATCAGAAGACACAAAGTCAAGACTGTCCATTTCATGTCAAATAGAGCGTTTTTAAATATCACAGTGTGGAGACACCGGGGGGAAGGGCCCCGCGGCGCAGGGACACCGGGGGGAAGGGTCCCGCGGCGCAGGGACACCGGGGGGAAGGGTCCCGCGGCGCAGGGACACCGGGGGGAAGGGCCCCCACAGTGTAGGGACATCAGGGGAACACCCCACAGTGCAGGGACATCAGGTGAAGGACCTAGACCCAGGGTGGAGGTTCCATCACTTGCTCTTTCTCCTGATCATCTGGAGAAGCCTGGATCTATGGGACGCGGTTGAAGAATTGGTTGTGGCCATCATCACAATCCCCAAGCTAAGTGTGTCTTGTTTTGCTGGTATTTTGGTCAGTGAAGTGCCAAGCTCAGTGCACTGGACAAACAGGTCAGGCTGTCTCCTGGTTTCTCTAACTGAGCCTGGGAAATTCTGCATACTGCTGCTGCAGATCACAGTAGGTCACTGACTGGGATGTGGTGGTCATTGGCCAGGCCCAGCATTTAACCCCCCCATCCCTAATTACCCCCTTGAGAATTTGGCGGGTGAGCTGCCTTCTCGAATTCGCTGCAGTCCCCGTGTGGTGTAGGTACACCCACAGTGCTGTTAGGGACGAAACTCCAGGATTTTGACCCCAGCCACAGCGAAGGAACGGCTGATACATTTCCAAGTCGGGATGGTGAGTGACTCGGAGGGGAACCTCCAGGTGGGGGTGTTCCCAGGTATCTGCTGCCCTTGTCCTTCCAGGTGGTGGGTTTGGAAGGTGCTGCCTAAGGAGCCTTGGTGAGTTGCTGCAGTGCATCTTGTAGATGGTACACACGGCTGTCACTGTGTGTCGGGGGTGGAGGGAGTGAGTGTTTGTGGTTAGTGTGTTGATCGAGCGGGGCTGCTTTGTCTTGGATGGTGTCGAGTTTCTAAGTGTTGTTGGGAACTGCACTCATCCAGGCAAATGGAAAGTATCCCATCATAGTCCTAATGTTTTTGAAGATGTTGGACAGGCTCTGGGGAATCAGGAGGTGAGTTACTCAGTGGGAGAGGCAGGATGGGCCTTCTGGTGTCCACTGGTTTGCCAGAAGCTCTCCGTGGCTAATCTTGTATGTTGAACATGCAATTGTTGATTCACAGGGCATTCCCTTCTTCCCCTTTGCTCTGCCATTAGCAGCTGTACCTTTGGGTGCCTGAGCCTCTTAACTCTGGAACTCCCTCACTAAACTCCTGCCTCTCTCTCACTTTCTCCTTCAAGCCTAAGTCTCTGACCAAGCTTTTGATCAGGGGCTGTTAATATCCTGTGAAGCACTGTGGAATGTATAAATGTGAGTTGTGTTGAGCCAGATTACTGACGATGTTCTGATTGCTCAAGGTCTAATGGGTGCTGAGGATTGCTGTTACCTAACCCAGGCTGCCAGCCCATGTGAAACAGCTCCCTTCACACTTTACATCTTGCAATCTGGCACAGTGACAGTACTTCTCCCTAAATCAGGAGAGCCAGTATTGAGAGAAATTCTAACCCCTTTACTGCCAACCTGCCTGCGGAACTTGGCTGGGGACCGTTCAGCTGAAGCCCTGGCGCTCCCTCCCTCCCCCACTGTAAGTTTCAATGTGCCGTCACGATGTGCAGTTCTGCACCTTGGGTAGCCTGACCTTACTCTACGTACTGGGTGATTTTAGCCTCTTTGCTATGCAGGAAGATGGCCTCACTGGAGGCAGCTCCTTGCTGCTGGACAGAGTCCAGTTCCTTATTCAGGGTGCTCATTTTCTCCATCATCATGCGCTCTGTTACAAAGAAAGACACACACAGTGGTTAAAGGAGGGAGTGGTCAGCGTGTAGTACCTTAACCTTCAAAGTGCTCCTGCCCTTCACATCCTGACAGTCAATTAATCCCAGTCCTGTGCACAGCAAGCTGCCACGAACAGCACAGATATACCAACAAGAGGTGGCCATTCATCCCTCAAACCTTTTCCGCCACTCAATGGTTGTTCTTTTGACAGTGCCATTGAACTCTGTGATTTCCACAGTGTGGCCACAGATGGTGCTGGGGGAGGAAGCCCTGGCAGGTCTGGTCATCAAGCCTTGGGGGAGGTTGAAAGGGAGTCGGGGAGTTAAATTTATAAATCATGAACTTTATTCCATCCTAACTGGGACTGGGAGGGTGATTACCTTCAGTTAGAAGCTGCTGCTTGGTGTTTTCAATGTTTCGCATCTCAAGTTGAAGTCTAGCTGGAGTCTGAGGGAACAGAACAAAGATTACACTGTGTGACAATACTGTCTCTTAATCATGTTTCACTGCAGGATGTTTCTAGCAGTCTCTGGTATTTTGTAGGCACCATGTTGTCTGCAGCTGGTGTCCTGTATTGTTACTGAAGCAGTATAATTGTTACAATGTTTGTCTTAATCTGAATTAATGCAGTGTTCTGTTCTGGTGTCCCCTGGGATGGCCGAGTAGAGCTTGGGATGATTGACAGGTCAGATCATACGACTGGGGACAGCTAGGCTTTCACAGAGAAGTTCAGCTTACTTGCTATTTCAAATGCTGTTTTGAGTTGAAAGAGAGCAGTGTCTCTTTTTTCCCCTCTCTGGAGTAGGAGATTCTGCTGTCTGAGTGTTGCCACTTTAGAAGCTGCAGAGAGTGACATCCTTTCCTGTCTGAAGTCTGAAGACTGGAAGTTCTCAGTTTTGCTGTCTTGAGGATATATCCTTCTCTGAAAACTGCTGTTTGGATTTCTGCCCTAAATGTTAAAAGCTGGAAATTTAGTATACATGTGCATACTTTAATGTTAACTAATTCTGAAGAAGGGTGTGTGTCTATAGGGTGTTGTTTTTAAATTGGAACAACAGAGATAGCTAGCTGTTACATAGAATAGAATAGAATCTCTACAGTACAGAAAGAGGCCATTCAGCCCATCTGGTCTGCACCAACCACAATCCCACCCAGGCCCTACCCCAACATCCCCACACATTCACCCACCAATCCCTCTAACCTACGTATCTCAGGACACTAAGGGACAATTTTAGCATGGTCAATCAACTTAACCTGCACATCTTTGGACTGTGGAAGGAAACTGGAGCACCCTGAGGAAACCCACGCAGACACATGGAGAATGTGCAAACTCCTGACAGTGACCTGAGCTAGGAATTGAACCCAGCTCCCTGGAGCTGTGAAGCAGCAGTGCTAACCACTGTGCTACCATGCCACCCACAAATTATACTGTGTCATTTTTAAGTCTTGTAATTGGTAACAGTTACATTAATTCTTTTTATTATATTCTAACTGTATTATTAAATAATCTTTGTTTGATAAAAGCTCCCTAGTGGGTCACTTGAATTATACCTGGAATGAATCACTTTCTGCTCACTGATGTCAAAATTAAATGTAAAAACTTAGGGTCTCGGCTAACTTCATAAAACACACTGGAGTTTCTGGCCTGGGTCTTAACAACTGAGTGCGGAGGGAAGACAAGCATCAATGGAGTGATGCTGTTTCAGGGAGAGAATTATGAGCTTTTGCGTTTCCTTTATTTACGTCACAGGACGTATTCTTCATTTTCTTCGAATGTGTTTGTAGATATATATATTTACAGCTCTTTCCCATGTGAATGGGATAATGAGCAGGACACAAACAACTTGTCTTTTACGATGGGCTGCCAAACATGTTCTCCCACAGTGAGACTGTACCAGTCAGACTAAAACCAACAGTTGAATTTATTCTGAGGTATAAAACTATATTTAAGTAGAAACACACAGCAGAGGTACCAGTGGTACAATAGTCAGAATATTCCATTCATGCTTTACACCTGTTTCCATTCATGTTTTCTGGCCGTTCACACGGGTGGGATTCTCTGGCCATTCACACGGGTAGGGTACTGTGGTCCTGCTGCAATGAATGGAGATTTGGCTGAGCGTCAAATTCTCTGTCCTCACCGGCAGCAGCAGTGGGACATGAATGGCTGATAAGATTGCTCCCTTTAACTCTTGATGGACATTATCTTTCCAGCCTTGCTGGTGTCCTGTGCTATGTAGGTTATGGCTCACTATATACTTTCCTTACTTGTTAAAAGAATTACCTGTGAATTTAGTTGTAGCGGAACAAACTGACTCATTAATATGAGTGATTGGCACAGTGGTTAGCACTGCTGCCTCACAGCACCAGGGACCCTTCCTGGCTTGGGTCACAATCTGTGTGGAGTTTGCACGTTTTCCCCGTGTCTGCGTGGGTTTTTTCCACGTGCTCCAGTTTCCTCCCACAGTCCAAGGATGTGCTGATTCGGTGAATTGGCTGTGCTAAATTGCTGTTGGGAGTCCAAAGATGTATAAGTTAGGGTGATCAGTAGGGTAAATGGGTAGGGTTACAGGGATGGGGCAGAGGATGGGCCTGGTGGATAAGATGCTCTGTTAGAGAGTTGGAGCATACTCGAAGGGCTGAATGGCCTCCTTCTGCACTGTAGAGATTTTATATTCTATGAATATTAGTGAGAGAAGTCTGTGCTTCCCAGCCCACCCAGGATAGTTCTGCATCAGTTGAAATTCTTGCATTTCTACGGTGCCTGTCACCACATCCAGCCATCTCAAAGCACTTTGCAGCCAACAATGTGCTTTAGAAGTGTAGCGATGGTTTCAGTTTGCGATGTGGGAAATTGCAGCAGCCAGATGGCACACACAGCAAACAGCTACATGACAATGTGTTCTCGTGACGGTGGAGGGGTAAACATTGTCCAGGGAGACATCCTCTACTCTTCTTCCAGTAATGCCTGTGGGATCTTGAATGGTGCTGGTCACACAGCCTTTTGAGTCAGGGAGGAGTGTGATACCCAGCGAGTCCCAGCAGTGACCTCATGCACCAACCTCACAGTCTAGACTCTGTTTCCATCCGCCCTCCATTTTACTTACATAAAATTCAGCCATCCACTTGTGCTTGCCAATCAGCTCTTCAAGTTGCTGCTCAAATTCCTGCCTGCAATTGTTAAAAACAAACAGCAACATTTTCCATTTCATCCAAACGTGTATTTTTCTCAAAATCTTTGACTAAGTGCAGTGATAGTTTAAAGAGAGTGATAAACATAAACTGGTCACTTCAGCCAAGCCCAGTGCTGCAGCTCACAAAAATAAAGGACCATTCGGCACCTACACCTCCATGGTAGGAGCTTGGCCAGGATTTTCTATCCTGATCCCCCCATGCCGACACTATAGTTAAGAAAGCCCCACCAACGCCTCTACTTTTTCAGAAGACTAAAGAAATTTGACATGTCAGCTACGACTCTCACCAGCTTTTATAGATGCACCATAGAAAGCATTCTTTCTGGTTGTATCACAGCTTGGTCTGGGCTCCTGCTCTGCCCAAGACCGCAAGGAACTACAAAAGAGTTGTGAATGATGCCCAATCCATCACTCAAACCAGCCTCCCATCCATTGACTCTGTCTACTCTTCCCGCTGCCTCGGGAAAAGCAGCCAGCATAATCAAGGTCCCCACGTACCCTGGACATTCTCTCTTCCATCTTCTTCCATTGGGAAAAAGATACAAAAGTCTGAGGTCATGTACCATCTGACTCAAGAGCAGCTTCTTCCCTGCTGCTGTCAGACTTTTGAATGGACCTACCTTGCATTAAGTTGATCTTTCTCTATACTCTAGCTATGACTGTAATACTACATTCTGCACTCTCCTCTTTCCTTCTCCCCTCTGTACTCTATGAATGGTATGCTTTGTCTGTTACCACACAAGAAACAATACTTTCCACTGTATCCCAATACCTGTGACAATCATAAATCAAATTTTACATCGTGTGGACAGTTGCGGAAGGATGTGAAATCGTGCAAAAATACATCGGGTGTTCCTCACAACTCAAGCATTAGTCAGCGGGTGTGCATGAGAGTCAGAAGTGAAGCCACTGACTATCATGCAGGCAATTTAGCTCAGTAAGGTTCCCACTGAACACAATTTGACGTGGTCTGTTTTTATGGTTGGCCAGGCAACCTTTACATTTTTGCCTTAACTCTGGTATATTGTTTTGGATATTGTCAGGGGGAGATACCAGCAGCAACCAGGCTTGTGACACCACAGCTGGTTCTGCTGTGGGACAGGGTCGGACAAAGAGCAAGCGAGCAGTAGTGATAGGGGACTTGCTAGTTAGCGGCACAGATAGGTGTTTCTGTAGCCACAATCGAGACTCCAGGATGGTGTGTTGCCTCCCTGGTGTCAGGGACAAGGACGTCTCTGAGCGATTGCAGGACATTCTTAAGTGGGAGGGTGAGCAGCCAGAGGTCATTGTACATATTGGTACCAACGACATAGGTGGGAAAAGGGATGAGATCCTGAAATATAAATATAGAGTTTGGCAGAAGGGTAAAGTGCAGGATCTCGAAGATAGTAATTTCAGGACTACCGCTGCCACGTGCTATTGAGAGTAGGAATAGGAGGATTAGGCAGATGAATGCGTGGCTTGAGAGCTACTGCGGGAGGCAGGGATTTAGGTTTTTGGATCATTGGGATCTTTTCTGGGGAAGGGCTGACCTGTTCAAGAGGGATGAGTCACACCTGAACTGGAGCGGGACTAATATCCTGGCAGGGAGATTTGCTAGAGCCACTCAGGAGAGTTTAAGTTAGTTTGGGGGGAGGGTGGTTTTGGGATCCAAGGCAGTATGGGGACAGAAGAGAAGTTTGAGATCAGAAAGGAAGTTAAAGAGAGCACATTAAGTAGTTGAGGGGATTGAGCTATGAGGAGAGGCTGAATAAACTAGACTTGTACTCGTTAGAGTTTAGAAGAATGAGGGGAGATCTCATTGAGACGTATAAGATGATGAATGGGATGGATAGGATAGAGGTGGAGAGACTCTTCCCGCTCAAAAAAGACAGTAGGACTAGGGGGCACAGCCTCAAGATAAAGGGGAGGCGGTTTAGAACGGAGTTGAGGAGGAACTTCTTCACTCAAAGGGTGGTGAATCTCTGGAATTCTCTGCCCGTTGAAGTGGTGGAGGCTGCCTCGCTAAATATTTTTAAGAAGCGGGTTGATGGGTTCTTGATAAGAGAGGGGATTAAGGGTTATGGGGAGAGGGCGGGAAAGTGGAACTGAGCCACAACAGATCAGCCATGATCTTATTGAATGGCGGGGCAGGCTCGAAGGGCTAGATGGCCTACTCCTGCTCCTATTTCTTATGTTCTTATGTTCTTATGTTCTTAAAGGCAGTGTCAGTAATCCTAGTACCAGACAGATCAGGCAAAAGCAAGACCAAGAGCAAGGGAAGTCCAGATTAAACTACATTTATTTCAATGCAAGAGGCCTGATGGGCAAGGCAGATGAACTCAGGGTACATGGGACTGGGATATTATAGATATTACTGAAACATGGCTAAGGCAGGAACAGGGCTGGCAGCTCAATGTTCCAGGGTACAGATGCTATCGGAAAGATAGAACAGGAGGTAAGAGAGGAGGGGGAGTTGCACTTTTGATTAGGGAAAACATCACGGCCATACTGAGAGGGGATATATCTGACAGTTCGCCCACTGAGACTATATGGGTAGAACTGAGAAGCAAAAAGGGGGAGATCACTTTGATAGGATTGATAGGCCCCCAAATAGTCAGCGGGAAATTGAGGAGCAAATATGTAAGGAGATTACAGGTAGCTCCAAGAAAAATAGGGTGGTAATAGATGGAGATTTCAACCCCCAACATTGACTGGGACAGCCATAGTATTAGACGGTTGGATGGAGAGAAATTTATTGAGTGTATTCAGGAAGAATTTCTCATTCAGTATGTAGATGGCCCGACTAGAGGGGAGCAAAACTTGACCTCCTCTTGGGAAATAAGGAAGGACAGGTGACAGAAGTATTGGTGAGGGATCACTTTGGGACCAGTGACCATAATTCTATTGGTTTTAAGATAACTATAGAGAATGATAGATCTGGCCCAAAAGTTAAAATTCTAAATTAGGGCAAGGCCAATTTTGATGGTATCAGACGGGAACTTTCAGAAGTTAATTGGGAGAGTCTGTGGGAAGGCAAAGGGACGTCTGGTAAGTGGCACGCTTTCAAAAGTTGTTAACCAGGGTTCAGGATAAGAACATAAGAAATAGGAGCAGGAGTAGACCATCTAAGCACATTCCTCTTAGAGTGAAGGGCAAGGCTGGGCAAGGATGACTCGGAATATTGAGGCCTTGGTCAAGGAGAAGAGAAGAAAGAGGCACATGACATGCATAGACAGCTGGGATCAAGTGAGTCCCTTGAAGAGTATAGGGAGTGTAGGAGTAGAGTCAAGAGAGAAATCAGGAGGGCAAAAAGGGGACACAAGACTGTTTTGGCAGATAAAGCAAAGGAGAATCCAAAGAGCTCCATCAAATACATAAAGGGCAAAAGAGTAACAAGGGACAGAGTAGGGATCTCTTAAGGATCAACAAGGTCACCTATGTGCAGATCCACTAGAAATGGATGGGATCTAAATGAATATTTCTCATCAGTATTTACTATTAAGAAAAGCATGGATCTTAGGGAACTTGGAGAAATAAGTAGTGCTCTCTTGAGGAGTATACATATTACAGAGAAAGAGGTGCTGGAAGTCTTAAAGCGCATCAAGGTAGATAAGTCCCCAGGACCTGATGAAGTGTATCCCAGGACACCGTGGGAGGCTAGAGAGGAAATTGCAGGTCCCTTGGCCAAGATATCTGAACCATCGATAGTCACGGGTGAGGTGCCTGAAAATTGGAGAGTGTCAAATGTTGTGCCTTTGTTTAAAAAGGGCTGCAGGGAAAAGCCTGGGAACTACAGGCCAGTGAGCCTCACATCTGTGGTGGGTAAATTGTTGAGAGACAGAATCTACAGGCATTTAGAGACATGACTGTGTGAGTGGGACAGTCAGCATGGCTTTGTGAGTGGGAAATTATGTCTTACAAATTTGATTGAGTTTTTTGAAGGGGTAACCCAAGAAGGTAGATGAGGGTAGTGCAGTTGATGTTGTCTACATGGACTTTAGCAAGGCCTTTGACAAGGTACCGCATGGTAGGTTGTTGCATAAGGTTAAATCTCACGAGATCCAGGGTGAGGTATCAAAATGGATACGAAATTGGCTTCTTGACAGAAGCCAGAGGGTGGGTTGTAGAGAGTTGTTTTTCAAACTGGAGGCCTGTGACCAGCGGTGTGCCTCAGGGATCAGTGCTGGGTCCACTGTTATTTGTCATTTATATTAATGATTTGGATGAGAATATAGGAGGCACGGTTAGTAAGTTTGCAGATGACACTAAGATTGGTGGCATGGTGGACAGTGAAGAAAGTTATCCCCAGTTGCAATGGGATCTTGATCAATGGGCCCAGTGGGCTGACGAATGGCAGATGGAGTTTAATTTAGACAAATGCGAGGTGATGCATTTTGGTAGATTGAACCAGGGCAGGACTTACTCAGTTAATGGTAGGGTGTTGGGGAGAGTTACAGAACAAAGAGATCTAGGGGTACATGTTCATAGCTCCTTGAAAGTGGAGTCACAGGTGGACAGAGTGATGAAGGAGACATTCAGCATGCTTGGTTTCATCAGTCAGAACATTGAATACAGGAGTTGGAATGTCTTGTTTAAGTTGTACAAGACATTGGTAAGGCCACACTTGGAATACTGTGTGCAATTCTGGCTACCCTATTATAGAAAGGATATTATTAAATAGAAAGAATGCAGAAAAGATTTACTAGGATGCTACCGGGACTTGATGGATTGAGTTAAAAGGAGAGGCTGGACAGAATGGGACTTTTTTTCCCTTAGGCGTAGGAGGCGGAGGCGGAGGCGTAATCTTATAGAGGTCTATAAAATAATGAGGGGCATAGCTCAGCTAGATAGTCAATATCTTTTCCCAAAGGTAGAAGACTCTAAAACTAGCGGGCATAGGTTTAAGGTGAGAGGGGAGAGATACAAAAGGGTCCTGAGGGGCAATTTTTTCACGTACGGTGGTGAGTGTCTGGAACAAGCTGCCAGAGGTAGTAGTAGAAGCAGTTACAATTTTGTATTTTATAAAGCATTTCGATAGTTACATGGGTACGATGGGTATACAGGGATATAGGCCAAATGCAGGGAGTTGGGATTAATTTAGGAGATTTAAAAAAGGGCAGCATGGACAAGTTGGGCCGAAGAGACTGTTTCCATGCTGTAAGCCTCTATGATCCAGGGTGGGATGAATGGCCCAGGTTGGAGGAACATTTTTAAAGAGGTGACTAATGCGGGCTGAGATGTGTGTTTGAATGTGCAGCTGGGACACTCTTTGCATAGTTCCATCGCTGTCTGTCTTTTTTTTACAGGTCTGTAGCTTCCCGAAGCTGCTCCGCAGCGAGTTGTCTGCCTGAGGGAATACATCAGAGGCTCTAGCCCCATGCCCTCCCTGTTCTCAGCACGCACCCTCTTCCTGCCCTTCCCTGGCAGTGCCGAGGCTTTCCCAATGTTTGTTTCACATTTGCTGTCTGTGTAATTGAAACTGCAGCAGGAAACTGGTTTTGTGCCTGTCGAGTGTGTGGACTCACAGGGATGAATCATTTGGGGCCTGGAATTTAAGTGTGACTGGTTTCATGATGAGTTAGAAAGTGTGGGACTGAATGGGGGATGATGGTGGCATGGCAGGAATGTCACTGAAGTAGTAAAGCAGGGACCTAGGCTATTGGTCTGGGGGAGACATGGGTTCATATTGCACCACAGCAGCTGGTGAAATTTAACTTCAATATTAATAAAATCTGGAATTGAATTAGTGATGATGACCATGAAACTATCATCGATTGTTGTAAAAACCCATTTGGTTCACTCATGTCAGTCAGGGAAGGAAATCTGCCGTTCTCACCCAGTCTGGCCTACATATGATTTGAGCCACAGCAATGTGGTCGACTCTTAGCTACCCTCCGAAATGGCCACAGTGAGACACTCAGTTCAAGGGGCAATTAAGAATGAGAACAAATGCTGACCTGGCGCAAATTCCAGGAAAGAATGAAAACAAGATGTAACTTCCAGTGGACAAGTACCGCCAGCAACACTGATCCTGGTTACCTTTCTTTCCTCTTCTTCATCTTCTCTCCCTCGATCTGAGTCGTCAATTCTTCGATCCGTTGCTCGCTCTCTTTGCTTGCTTTCAGCTGCCTAGACAAATCATACAAAGGCACATGAATATTCCCAGAGAGGATATCAGCACGGTGCAACCAGAATTGGCTACAGTGGCAACGTGTCCCACTGTGATGAGTAACACACTGGGCGTTTGGTCACTTTTTGCGTCAATTATCTGATAGTCGCTCCCAATGCCTTTTCTTTTATTAGACAATCAGAGCCTGCTAGAACGAACCGGCCAGATAACTGGTGAAAGGCCATACTGGGTGTATACAAGAGAAATCTCAGCTGGGTTTTAGTACCGGGCTGCTGGACAGGATTTGGAATGTGTCTGCACCTCACACACATCAGTCACACACACACACTGCAATCTGCATCTTCACTGCTGACAGCCTGAGAGAGACACTGATATCAGGCAATTGGAGCAGAGGCCACTTTCAGATCAGCCATCATCTTATCAATGGCTGGGCAGGCTCGAGGGGCGAATGTTCCTGATTCTTCTGGTTGTATTTAACTGGCTAAAGAACCAAAGGCAATGCCATGAGGAACATTTTTTATGCAGCGAGAGGTTTGGATCCAGAATGCAATGCCTGGGAGGTGCCAGATCCAATCGTGCCTTTCGAGAGGGAATTGGACAAATGCCTGAAATGGAAAGATTTGCAGGATGACATGGGACGGGGTGGGGGGGCAGCACAGACATGACAGGGCGAATGGCCTCAATTTTGTGTTGTGAGCACTGTATGATTCGAAGCATGTGGTGACTTTGTGATTTGCAATGATGTTGAATTGGGAGGGGGATTGTGGGGGGGCCAGTTGAGATACCACAAGGGGCTGGAAAAGCCATCTCCAGGGAAGTTGAAACCCAATGAGCGAGGCAAATGTACACATCTCACCGTGCCCCATCACATCCACTAGATGGAGGTCACGGAGCAGAAGGGAAAGCCCATGCCTGGGCTGGAGGACACAAACACACACACAGCCTCAGCAAATGGAAGCAGGTGCCTGGTGTTTGGTTCTACTGGATGGAGATCTGGGTGGGAGAGGCACATTTTACATTCAGCTTCCTACCTTACCTTTCAGTCTGAGCTTGACACTGTTCGTACTGGAAACACAGCCGTTTGAGATGTGCTGGAATGGAAGATTGTTGGAGAGGGAACTGAGAACAGCTGCTTAAAACACTGACATATTCCCCCCCCCTCCCCAGTTTCCACTGCCCCCTTTGAGCTTCCCCACCCCCCTCCCCCCATTAACTAGCACCCAGCCACAATGACAGGATATCTCCTTTCCTGGTTGCAGATTTGTATGGGGGCCAATCATAAACACAAACCTGTGTGGTAGCATTCTTACACATCAGGACAGGCAGCATGCTTCACTGAAACCAGCAATTTCAGGAAAGGAAAAGAAGTATTTGTATTTAGATTTCACCTTTATCACTTTCCCAAAACTCCCTCACACTCATAAGTAGTCTCTCAAGTGCAATCATTGTTGCTCAGTTGACTATCAGTTCTCACAGAACAATGTCCCTTAGCCACAAATGAAAACAATGTTCAGGGAAACTGGTTCTGGTAACTGACGGCTGGGACAACGTGGAATATATTTTCCTCTCCGCATTCCTGAGAGGCTGCACCTTCCCTCTTTCCTTTCCCTCCCCATAGGAGATCCAATACCTTTCACATTCTCCCCTCTCACTATCCAGGACAAGGAAGACTCCGTCCTGATGACACAGCAATTTACTTACAATCATATAATCCCACATGCTCTGAGGAAATGTCACACAGGTTAACAATACAGCAGAACACATTCCAGCCACTCCTTAATTCCTTCTCCAATGTCTGCACAGACCTTTACTGCACATCTCATGTAGAAGTTTTTAAAGTTTATTTGTTGGTGTCAGCAGCTGGCTTACATTAACACTGCAATGAAGTTACTGTGAAAATCCCCTAGTCACCACACTCCGGCACCTGTTTGAGTACACTGAGGGAGATTTTAGCACGGCCAGTTCACCTAACTAGCACTTCTTTCAGACTTGCAGTACTATACGTTGTTCAAGATATTGCTCCATGCTGCACTGAGGGGTGAGATTAACAGAGCCCAGTGTCAATCTCTTGGAATAGTTTTGGCGCTAGGGCAGCAACTCGTGTTCCGGAAGTAGATGACTGGTTCGAATGGTCTTTGGGACATCCTGAATCAGGTAATTTACAAATGCGGGCTTTTCCTTCTGAACTTGGGTGATTTGCAATAGATTGTAGTGGAATTCTGTCCAAAGGGTTATCACAAAGTGAAAGGGTTCTTTCGGGAGAGAATTATTGCCCCGTTTCCCTAGTGTGGGAGATTGTTGTCACTTGACAATAGCTCACAGCAGTGTGAGGAAGAACAGACAGTGCAAAGTGGCAAGCTATGGATCATTACTGATATCGGGTGGAGCAGCATTCCTGAGACAAGTCTGGGCTCAAAGTATGCCATCGTGGGTGGTACAAAACTTTATCAATGCTAGCAGAGTGAAAGATGGGAACAAGAAAACCTGCAATAACCATGGATGTGCTGGAATCTGTACTGGTTCCCCATCACACTCCCAAACCACTGCCTAACCTGCTGAGTACTTCCTGAGTATTAGCTGTATAAAATATTTCACTGTCTGAGCTGCTGAGTACTTGCTGAGTATTAACTGTATAAAATACTGCACAATGTCTGAGCTGCTGAGTATTAATTGTATAAAACATTCCACACTGTCTGAGCTGCTGAGTATTAACTGTATAAAATACTCCACACTGTCTGAGCTGCTGAGTATTTCCTGAGTATTAACTCTATAAGAACATAAGAAATAGGAGCAGGAGTAGGCCATCTAGCCCTTCGAGCCTGCCCCGCCATTCAATAAGATCATGGCTGATCTGAAGTGGATCAGTTCCACTTTCCTGCTTTCTCCCCATAACCCTTAATTCCCTTGTCTGTCAAAAACCTATCTACCCGTGACTTAAATATATTTAGCGAGGTAGCCTCCACCACTTCAACAGGCAGAGAATTCCAGAGATTCACCACCCTTTGAGTGAAGAAGTTCCTCCTCAACTCCGAGTATAAAATACTCCATACCGTCTGAGCTGCTGAGTATTAATTGTATAAAATATTCCGCACTGTCGGAGCTGCTGAGTATTTTGAGAGTATTGCAGGAAATAGGTTGATGGGGGAATGTTTGTTGGTGAAAGGTGTTTGAGTGAAGTGTTTGGAGTAAGGAGAGGAGGAGAGAGGAGGCCAAGGCCGGGCAGATGGACGGTGCACAGAGACAAGAGTTGCGGAGGGTTTGGAGGATGATCAATGTATTTTGGAAGGGGGAGTGCGTGAAGGAAGAGACGGTGGAAGAGGATAGATTTATAAGGCAGTGTTGTACTGGAATGAAGGGGGGTGGTGGAGCAGGGAATGGTGCAGAGTACAGAGGAAAAATGTGGCTGTGGGGAGTGAGGAAGTGAGAACTGCATAACCTGGAAATGAGGGTCTGTGTTGAGTTAAATGTCTGTGCATCGTGACAGCCAGAGCAGCCAGTTTAGGACCAGCAGCAGGTCAAGGACGACATTGTCTGTGGCTCCAAAGGTGACAATGGCTCTGAATGTGTACATCAGTGGGTCATTTGAGGCTACATGTTAGTATAATTCACGTGCATAAGGTGTTCTGAAATCTGCTGAGCTGCTTCCCTCTTACCTTCCTTGGTATTGCAGCTGCCCTGCAGGTGAAAGATTTCCTGATTTACTATTGAGAAACAGAAAAGTCATTTTAATGAAGAAACATTCAGAGAGCATCAGAAATTAGCGACATCCACTTTCTACAATGGAGCCTCCCCCACACACACAATCGACCCTACCTCCATCCCCCAGCACAACAACTCCAACAGGTCCTAATATGCATTGATCAGGTTCCACCGCGCTCCCCCCCCCCCCCAGCCTACTCCAGCTCCCCCACATCTAGGCAGCATCTTCCAAACCTACGAAGGACAAGGGGCAGCAGATACCTGGCAACACCACTCCTCCGAACACTCTCCATCCCAACTTGGAAATCTATCAGCCGGTCCTTCACTGTCGCTGGGATCAGAATCCCGGAACTCCCTCCCGAACAGCACCATAGGTATAACTACACCACACGGCAACTGCAGCGGGTTCAAGAAGCCGGCTCACCCACTATCTTCTGAAGGGGGGGAATCATTAGGGACGGGGCAAGCGGTAAATACTGGGTCTAGCCAGCAACACCCACATTCCTTGACTGAATAAAAAATAAATAAAAATCTGGAACAGAAATCTAGGGGGTGATTTTCTGACCTTGCCTGCTTGGCACAGATCACGCCAATCCCAGAACATAGCACACAGGACTAAAAACCACTTTCGTGTTTGGTGCCAAATGATTTGCAAATGTCCCGGCCTCTTTCCAACAGAGCAAACTGGACTGTTCCCAGGAAGGACACGAAGCTGCTTAGCCCATTTAAAGCAGCATTTAAATATGCGTTCAACGCCGAATTCTCCCAGTTCCTAGGACCTTCCAGCCTTTTGGTGTGGCGAGAGACTGGCAAGAATCCCTACTGATTGCCACTAGCAGAGCCCAGGGACAATAGCCATGCTAGGGGGCTCAGAAGCCACTGAAGCCCCCCGCTGTGTGGTTGGAGACATGGCTGGGCAGTGCCTACCGAGCACCCTGCTGGGCACGCCAGTGTGCTAGGAGTAATGCCAAGGAGTTTGGGCCTGAGTGGGGGTTCTGACAGGGAGGGTTATGCAGCGAACTTGTGCAGCGCCTGTCATGGAGAGGTAGAACACGAAGGAGGCAAGTCAGGGGTCACGATGTGTGTGTGTGTGTGTGTGTGTGGGGCGGGGGCGAGGCGGGGGGGGGGGGGGGGGGGGGGGGGGTGGCACTCCCCCCGACCACTGGGGGGCTTCAATGGCCTCCAATCCCCCCCTTCCTCATCTGGTAAGGCCATCGTGTCTGGTGCCCATTGGTGGGGACTATATGTGATTCTCACAGGGAAGAACCTTGACTGGTGATGTGATAAAGTCAGTGAGCCAGACAATAGTGTCCAGAACTCATTAATGACAGGCCCTGCAGAGCCAAGGGCAATACAGGATGGGCAACAAATGCTGGCCTTGCCTGTGATGCCCACAGCGTGATAGAGAAATGCAGCAGCAACCCTGGAAGAGGGTGACGGAATTACAGCTTGGACTGTCCTAGCCTCTGTACTGGTGTTTTGGAGGAAATTGGGCTGCTTTGTCCCAAACCAATCAAGATGTACTGAGAGCGGTGAATATCTGGGAGTGACTGCCTACAAGAAGATTTTGGTGACACAGTGGTTAGCACTGCTGTGTCTCAGCGCCAGGGACCCGGGTTTGATTCACGGCTTGGGTCACTGTCTGTGTGGATTTGCATGTTCTCCCCATGTCTACATGGGTTTCCTCTGCTGGTTAGGGTGCATTGGCCATGCTAAATTGCTCCTTAGTGTCAGAGGATTGGCTTGGGTAAATGAATGGGGTTTGGGTAAACAGCCTGGGTGGGATTGTGTTGGGTGCAAACTCGATGGGCTGCCTGGCTTCCTTCTGTACTGTAGAATTCTATGATCCAGTCTCTGAGATTTCAGCTGGAAGTCCTGGGAGCCTGAGGGCTATACTTATCTCCTGACTCACTCTAGGTAAATTTTGGACAATACCAGAAATTTGTCTTTCATAGCGTGATTTGAACCATGTTTTATTTATCCAAGCCACATCCCCGCCTCCATTTTGGCAGCAGCCTAGGATGTGGCACTGTGGTTATGACATGGTTGCCAGTGGACTGTAATCACAACCCCACTGCAAGTTTTTCAGGAAGAGGTGGCAGTTGTTGACCTGAAGCTTTCATTTAACAACCTTGCTAAGTGGTACATGGGGGAGACACAATGCAGTGCGAAAGCCGTTACTGAGAACAAGAAACAGCCGCCAGCAAACTGTTGCTCTGGCCTGTTAATCCATGAGGAATTTCACTAAATCCCCATCACTCTGCATACATACACTCATCAAGTTGCTTTTCCATGGCTCCTCGGTGTTCCTGCAATTCCTTCAGCTCCTCATCCTTCACCCTCTTCTCTGAAATAGAATTTAAAGTTGAAAGTTTATTTATTAGTATCACATTAACACTGCAGTGAAGTTACTGTGAAAATCCCGTAGTCGCCACACTCCTGTTCGGGTACGCTGAGGGAGAATTTAGCATGACAAATGGCCTAACCACCATGTCTTTCGGACTGTGGGAGGAAACCGGAGCCCCTGGAGGAAACCCACACAGACACGGGAGGAACGTGCAAACTCCACACAGACTCCACACCCGAGGCCAGGAATCAAACCCGGGTCACTGGTGTTGTGAGGCAGCAGTCCTAACCATTGTGCCAGCGCAAGTGAGTGACATTGAAGAGCACACTCCGACAGAGCGTAACTCTGGTATGTGAGAACTGAGTTTGTGTTTAGGTTTGACAGATGGAAGGGGGTTGGGGGGAGTGGCACAAGGCTCACTGAAGTGAGGGACATTTTTCCTCCCTGAATGCTTGGTACACTATCCAGCTTGGCTGGCTGGTCTACGCATGGGGAGTCTAGGTGTGTGAGTTAGCTCCCAGCTAAAACTCCTTCTACTGAGCGCACCCACCTCCCCACTGCTATAAACGAGACCCTTCCCAACATTCCAACTTTGATCCACAGTGTGACCTGCTTCATTGACTCTAATCTGGTCTGGACTGATGGCCAATGTCCAGCTGAATGAGGGTTGGTCTTTGCACTCCAAGGTCTTTGCATGCCAACCGCTCATTTGGTGGTCTGAAGGCTGTAGATGGATCAGAGGGGCAGAATTTCAAGACTCGCTTTCACCAGTGATCAAAGACCAACATCTAACCCTGTTTCTGCAACGATTACTTGCTGGGTTTCTTTTCCCTCCCATGCTCCTTAATCATGCCTTCATCTTCTTTAATCTGGTGCCACAGAGTTCTATTGCCTCGAGGGTGGGCAGGCTTGCTCCAGCTGCCAACATAGCTCTTCAGAAGTGTGTTGCTGCTGAACAGTTGTCACTGAGAGGTGCTTAACTCACCTCCGCACCCCCCCACATACAAAGAAACTGGAACAGGTGAGAAGTGTTTCTGTCCCAACTCCAAATCGTCCACTTCCAGTTTCAACAGGCATTGTGCTCCCAGGCGTTGGGTCAGTCATTTAAATATTGTGCCTCATATTTAATCCAGTTTCCTGGAACCCCAGGAAAATCTGACAGCTACCAGAAGGCGAAGGCTGCTGAGTGGAAAACATAGAAAATAGAATAGTACAGCACGCGGGCAGGCCCCTCGGCCCGTTACAGCACGCGGGCAGGCCCCTCGGCCCGTTACAGCACGCGGGCAGGCCCCTCGGCCCGTTACAGCACGCGGGCAGGCCCCTCGGCCCGTTACAGCACGCGGGCAGGCCCCTCGGCCCGTTACAGCACGCGGGCAGGCCCCTCGGCCCGTTACAGCACGCGGGCAGGCCCCTCGGCCCGTTACAGCACGCGGGCAGGCCCCTCGGCCCGTTACAGCACGCGGGCAGGCCCCTCGGCCCGTTACAGCACGCGGGCAGGCCCCTTGGCCCACCATGTTGTGCTGAACATGAGGCCAAATTAAATTAATCCCTGTTCCCTGCTCTTGCTCCATATCCCTCTGTTCCTTGCATATTCCTGTGCTTATCTAAAAGCCCTTTAAACGGTCCTATCGTTATCTGCCTCCATCACCACTCCCGGCAGCACGGTCCAGACACCTACCACACTGTGTACCCCTCACATCTCCTCTGAACTGTCCCCCTCTCACCTTAACCACGTGCCCCCTAATATTAGACATTTCAACTCTGGGAAAAAAGATTCTGACTGTCAACCTTATCGATGCCTCTCATCATTTTATAGATTTCTATCAGGTCTCCCCTTAGCCTCTGCTGCTTCAGAGAAAACAACCCTACTTTTCCAGCCTCTCCTTATAGCTCAAACCCTCTAATCCAGGCAACATTCAGGTAAACCTCTTTTGCACCCTCTCCAAAGCCTCCACATCCTTCCTGTAATGTGGTGACCAGAACTAAATGCAATTCTCTAAGCCTGACCTAACCAAAGTTTTATAAAGCTGCAACATGAAAAGGTAAACATCTTACAGCGTTCTTGTGGGTCAGGAGAGGAATGATTGCTCTCCGCTGGCCATGCTTAGCCGCTTCCCCGCTTGCTAATAGAACCCTCCCTGTCCACCCCCACCTCACCCCAACCATCCAGACTCTCCAACACCCACCCATCCTGATCAGATATCCTGGAATCCTCAGATTCCTGCTGAAATTGCATCGCAGTAACTTTTTTATGCATTTATTTTTTAAACAGTGGTAATGTCATTGGACTCGTAACACAGAAAGACAGGCTTTGTAGAATCATAGAATCCTGACAATGCAGAAGGAGGCCATTTGGCCCCTGAATCTGCACTGATCACAATCCCACCCTGGTCCTATTCCTATAGCCCCATGAATTTACCCTAGCGAGTCCCCATGACACTAAGGGGCAATTTAGCATGGCCAATCCACCTAACCCATACATTTCCCACACTGTGGGAAGAAACCGGAGCGCCTGGAGGAAATCCACGCAGACATGGGGAAAACGTGCAGGTTCCGCACAGACAGCGACCCAAGCCGGGGATTGAACCCGGGTCCCTGGCATGGTGAGGCAGCAGCGCTAACCCACTGTGCTACTTATGCGGGGGGCACAAGGGTTTAAATCCCACTATGGCAATTTAAGTTCAATTAATAAATCTGAGATTTAAAGATACTCGGTTTCAGTGATAGCGACCATGAAACTATTGCCATAAAAACTCATCTGGTTCACTAATGTCCTTTAGGGAGGAAACTTGCCTGATCTGACCTACATATGACTCCAGAGCCACAGCAATGTGGTTGACTCTCAACTGCCCCTCTTTCTTTTTTTTAATTCACTCGTGGGACATCACTGGCTGGGCCAGTATTTATTACTTATTCCTAGTCACCCTTGAACTGCGTGTCTTGCTCAGTCATTTCAGCGGGCAGTTGAGAGTCAACCACATTGCTGTGGCTCTGGAGTCACAGGTAGATCAGACTGGGTAAGGACGATTGATTTCCTTCCCTAAAGGACATTAGTGAACCAGATTTCTGACAATAGGTCATCAATAGATTCTGAATTTGAGATATTTTTTATTGAATGCAAATTCCACCATCTGCTGTGGCGGGATTTGAACCCAGTCCCCAGAACATTAGCTGCATTTCTGGATTAATAGTTTAGTCATAATACTACTGGGCCATCACCACCACCCCCCCCCACCCCTCTTAAATGGCTAAAACAAGCCATCCAGTTCCAAGGGGCATTTAGGGATGGACAATATCGGCTCTCCAAGCAATGCCCACATCCCCGTGAAAGGACAAGTACATTCAGTAAATCTTATCTTACCTTCAATTAAGGCTTTAATTTTTTTCACAATTTCCCCTAGGTTGGGCTCCACTTTCTTCTCTGAAAGATAATTTGTTTGACATTAGCCATGGACAGACCGGGTTCACCGGCTGCGATTCTCTCATCCCGCTGCATTCACTTTTTTAGTGCAGTGGGCCAGGAGAATTGTGTGTTGGCCAATTCGCCGAGTTCCTGAGCGTTCACGCTGCGTCTCCCAGGGCCAGATTTCTGGCTAGGTGATGGGGTCGTCACTGAAATAGTATTTAGCATACTATTTAAATGCATTTCCCATCCCGCCAGAGTGTTTCACTTCAGTGGGGATTACTGTTTATCACCATTAACAGGGAGTTGGCAACCCAACCATGCTGGAGTGAAGGGGGGAGCAATTGGGGTCCCTGGGAGAGGGGTGAGGATGGTGCCCTGTGGGCATTGGCATCCTGGCAGTGCCAGCCTGTTCCCCCATGGGGGGAAGTGCCCATGCCCAGGAAGCACCTTGGCACAACCCATCAGGTATGGGGCAGTGCCAGGTGGGCTAGGTATATGGGGGCAGGCTCTAGGGGGCGATCAGTGGGGGTGGAGGTTCCCGCTGCCATTCTGCCATTGGGATCAATGGGGGAAGGAGGGCAGCCAACGATCAGAGCAGGCTGGGGGGTGGGATCTGCCTGCAGTGGTGTCTGCATTGCGGGCTTGGGGGCGATTGACTCAGCGAGGGGGGGCTGGAGACTTATTACTATGAGTAGGTTGTGCCTGTACTCATTGGGAATTTAGAAGAATGAGAGGTGACCTTATTGAGACATATCAGATTCTCGGGGGGGGAACAGGGTGGGTGCTGAGAGGCTGTTTCCCCGTATGGGAGATTCTGGGACCAGAGGGAATAATCTCAGAGTAAGGGGGTCGCCCATTGGATACAGAGATGAGAGGGATTTCTTCTCTCGGAGGGGAGTGAGTGTGTGGAATTCTTTACCACAGAGGCCTGTAGAGGCTGGGTCACTGAGTGAGTTCAAGGCTGAGATAGACAGATCTTTCATCAGTTAGAGAATCAAGGGGTTATGGAGAAAAAGCAGGAAAGTCGGGGGGTTGAAGATCATCACATTAGATCAATCAAGCGCTTATTGAATGGTGGAGCAGACTCAATGGGCTGAATGGCCTACTTCTGCTCCTACATCTGATAGAAAACTGCAGGGATAGGGGGAATGATGGAGCCTTCCGTGCCCGTTGGGCACCGCAGGGGCTGAGGTGCCTTATAGACCCCGATAATCACATTTTGATTTGACGTGTCTTAAGTTTCCTTTGTACCTTTTGTTTCTGTTCGGGCCGTTCCCCCTCCTTTTGGGGAGCTGCCCCCTTTTACTTTGTCCGAACGTAATTTAAGTTTGTTTACTTGGTTTGACCCGAAAGATCAGGGGGAATGATGGAGGCTAACTGGATTGCTCCTAAAGACAGATGGAGTGGATTGAATGGGTCAAATGGTTCTCTTCTGTACTGCAATATTCCATTCTAGCCGCAGCCAAGATGAAAAATGTTGCAAATCTACCTACTGTCAATAGGTATCCATATTTTATCCATCACAAATAGAATGGTTGGTGCAGTGGTAACGTAACTGGACCAGTAATCCAGAGGCTGTCGGTGGCGGGGGGACACGGGTTCAAATCCCTCCAGAGCAGCTGGGAGAATTTAAATTCAATCAATAAAATCTTGAATGATGACACCACCGCAGTGGGTCAGATCTCAAACAATGACAAGACAGAGTACAGGAATGAGATGGAGATCTGGTGAACTGGCGCAGCAACAATAATCTCTCCCTCAATGTCAACAAAACTGAGGTAGTCATTGACTTCAGGAAGCGTAAAGGAGAACATACCCCTGCCTACATTAATGGGGACAAAGTAGAAAAAGTTGAGAGCTTCAAGTTTATTGGTGTCCAGATCACCAACACCCTGTCCTGGTCCCCCCATGCCGACACTACAGTTAAGAAAGTTCATCAACATCTCTACTTTCTCAGAAGACTAAGGAAATTTGGCATGTCAGCTACGACTCTCACCAACTTTTACAGATACACCATAGAAAGCATTCTTTCTGGTTGTATCACAGCTTGGTACGGACTCCTGCTCTGAACAAGACCGCAAGAAACTACAAAAGGTCGTGAACGTAGCCCAATCCATCGTGCAAACCAGCCTCCCATTCATTGACTCTGTCTACGCTTCCCGCTGCCTCGGGAAAAGCAACCAGTATAATTAAGGACCCCACACACCCCGGACATTCTCTCTTCCACCTTTTTCTGTCAGGAAAAAGATGCAAAAGTCTGAGGTCACGTACCAATGGACTCAAGGACAGCTTCTTCCCTGCTACTGTCAGACTTCTGGATGGACCTACCTTGCGTTAAGTTGGTCTTTCTCTACACCCTAGCTATGACTGTAACACTGCATTCTGCACTCTCTCCTTTTCTTCTCTATGAACAGTATGCTTTGTCTGTATAGCGCGCAAGAAACAATACTTTTCACTGCATGTTAATACATGTGACAATAAAACAAATCAAATGAAAATTGAAAGCTCGTCTCAGTGATGGTGACCATGAAACTATCATCAATTGTCGTAAAAACCCATCTGGTTCTCTCATGCCCCTTTTAGGGAAGGAAATCTGACGCCCTTATCTGTCTGGCCTAAGTGTGACTCCAGGTCCTACATACAGCAATGTGCCTCTGAAATGGCCCAAGCAAGACACTCAGTTCAAGGGGGCAATTAGAGATAGGTTACAAATGCTGGTTTCGCCCAGCGATGCCCCCACATCTCTTCAAAGTATAAAAAGAAATCTTGCATTGGTGCATGAGACTTTTGGCCTCCCAGTTGGTTGCACTCAAAGGTCGTACAAAGCAAACCTGGACATTCAAATGACACATGAACTTTAAACACTCCGATTTTGTGTCTACACAGGAGTACGCTTAATGCATTAGTGAGCATTGACAGGTGGTCTCATTGCAACCTACTCGAGAGGATGGACACTGAGCAGGGAATCTAAAACACTGTGGGGTGAGTGTGGTCACAGTCTCAGAATGAAAAGCTTGATGCATGAGGAACATCTGAGGAGTCTGGATCTGTGCTTGGTAGTTTAGAAAGATGTAGGCAGGCGGGGATCTTATTGAAAGTTACAGAATACTGAAAGGCCTGGACAGAGTGGACATGGAGAAGATGTTTCCATTAGTTGGAGAGACTAGAACCCGAGGATGCAGAGTCAGATGGAGAGACAATTCTTTAGAACAGAGATGAGGAGGAATTTCTTCAGCCAGAGAGTGGGTGAACTGTGGCATTCATTGCCACAGAGGAGGCCGGGTCATTGTGTTTAAAACAGAGATAGACAGGTTCTTGATTGGTAAGGGGATCGAGGGTTACGGGGAACAAGCAGGAGAATGGGGATGAGAAACTTATCAGCCATGATTGAATGGCAGAGCGTACTCGATGGGTCAAATGGCCTAATTCTGCTTCTATACCTTATGGTCTTATAAGGGAGGGTGGGTGGGGTGATCGTTTAGAATAAGATGAGGGGTAATTTTTTCACTTAGAGGGATCTTCGGAATTCTCTATCTCAGAGTGTTCTGGATGCTCCATGTATGAAGCCATTTAAGCGCTGGGATAGCCAGCAGAAATCCAAGCATGTGGGGAGCTGACAGGAAAGTCAGACCCCATGATAGAGCCCAAGGTCAGCCATGTCATACTGAACGATGGAGTGGGTGCAACAGGTTGGTCACCTTCCAAATGGGCGCCGGGTGGAAGAGCTAGGATATGACAACAAATAAACTTAGGGTTAGAGAAGGCAATCAGGAGGATGTAAACTAATGAAGGATTTAGATAAAGTAGATAGAGAAAATATCTCGACAGGTTCCAGAGATAAAAGACGATTGGTGAAGGAATTTGTGGCGATGTGAAAAAAAATCTTTTAATGCCATGAGGGTGGTTAGGATATGGAATGCAATGCGAGACAGGGAGGCAGATACAGATTCGATGGCAACCTTCAGGAGGGAATCAGATGTAATGCTTGAGGGAGGAAATTGTTGAAAGAGTAGTTGGGGGGCGGGGAAACGGGTTGGGGATGAAGTGGGACCAGTGGCATAGCACCTGGGAAGGGCTGGTGCTGACACGATGGATCGAATGGCCTCCTCTTGCACTGTGCCCCCGAGCTGGTAGGAGGTCTGCTGCTGGCAGCCTGGGCATTCATACCCAGCTCCATTTCGGTCAACAGGTCCAGGTGGTTGTCGAAGATTGGAGTGGCTTGCCCTGTTCAAAGAAAGCAGGAGAATCGGTCAAAATGATGGGAAACCAGTTGGAGTAAACTGTCGGTGATTCCTGCATGTGTGATGGGTCACACCGGGATTCGAGAGGGGGATATGGCTTGCATTGGTGGCGGATTGGTGCCGCCAACTAGGCAGCCATTTTGGCACACCAACCGAGTGGCTATTTTGGCTCTGCCAAAAGGTGGCCAGTTGTGATGGCCAACAGGACAGCCATTTTGTTGTCACCAAATAGGCAGCCATTTTGGGATGGCCAACAGGGTGGCCATTTTGTTATCACCAACCAGGCAGCCATGTTGAAATGGCCAAAAGGGCGGCAATTTTCAGACAGTCAACCATTTTGGGACAGCTAATCGGGGGTGGGGGGAGGGGACTGCGTCGCCAATGGCGGTCTCCTTTTTCCTGGAAAACAAGACACGGAAGGACAGGAAGGGAGGGAAATGGTTAATTCCGGATCCTTCTGAAACTGCCACCCTCTGGCAAAACCTTCAAGCCAACAATGTTGGTGTTGGGGGACTTAAGAAGGTTTTCCATCTTCTGACGGCTGAGGGAAACCTGAGGGGGGGGGGGGCAGGGAGTTAATTGGAATCGGCTAGTATGGGCAGGACAGGCTGAATGGCCACCCATAGGGAGTTCTGAATGGAATTGTTCCGTTTTTTCCTGAAGAAGGGATGGGTCAGGGTGTGATTGCCCCTCAATGCCGAGCCCAGGCTGGGGTTTGGAGGTGCCGCTGCCTCACCCAGCGCCGCCATCCCGGCTCCAGGCGGGAAGCCGCTCCCACCCCGCGCGCACAAACCGCCGTTACCGTTTGAAAAGCGGCGGGAACGGCGCGAGCCCGGGGGCGGGGCCAGAGCGGGAGCGGAAATTGGGGCGGGAACGGGGGACACGGGGACTCCACGGAGGGGGCGGGGATTGTGCGGAGAGGCGAGGTCTGTGCGGAGGGGCGGGAACTGTAGAGAGGCGGGGACTGTGCAGAGAGGCGGGGCTTCTGCACAGGGGCGAAGTCTGTGAGGAGAGGGGCTGGGTCCATGCGGAGGGGCGGGGACTATGTGGAGGGGCGGGGTCCGTGCGGAGGAGCGTGGCCTGTGCGGAGGGGCGGGATCCATGCGGAGGGGCGGGGTCTGTGCGGAGGGGCGGGGTCTGTGCGGAGAGGGACGGGGCTCCTTTGGAGGGGCGGTGACTGGGTGGAGACTGCGGAGGGGGCGGAGTGAGAGGGGCGGGATCCATGTGGAGGGGCGGGGTCTGGAAGGGAAGATGGCAGACAGTGTGGGCAGGGGGGTAGAGGGGGGAAATCTGTGCTGGGGGTAAAGAGTGACTGGAAACCTGCAATTGGGTGTGAAATAAATGGAGCGAGAGGACAAGGAAAACATTTTAAATCCTAAAGGCAGGAGAAAACTGCCAGATTTCCCTCGGCACTGACCCTCCCACAGTGCGGCGCTCCCTCAGTGTGATTCGAACCCCTTACCTCACCATAGAATCCCTACACTGGAAAAGTGGGCCTTTCAGCCCATCAAGTCTTCACCAATAACATTCCCACCGTGGTCCTATCCCTGTAACCCCACATATTTATCCTACTAAGGGACAATTTAGCATGACCCATCCACCCAACCTTTGGACATGATGTGGAGATGCCGCATTGGACTGGGGTAAACACAGTAAGAAGCCTCGCAACACGAGGTTAAAGTCCAACAGGTTTATTTGGTAGCAAAAGCCACTAGCTTTCGGGATTTGCCCTTCTGTTCAGAACTCCCACTCACCTGACGAAGGAGCAGCACTCCGAAAGCTAGTGGCTTTTGCTACCAAATAAACCTGTTGGACTTTAACCTAGTGTTGTGAGACTTCTTACTGCCTTTGGCCACTCAGGGACAATTTAGCAAGGCCAATTCACCTAACCCGCGTGTCTTTCACGCTATGCGAGCACCCGGAGGAAATCTGCACAGACACGGGGAGAATGTGCAGACTCCGTACAGACACTGACCCAACACGGGAATCGAACCCGGGTCCCTGGCGCTGTGAGGCAGCAATGCTAACCACTGTGCTGCCCTTGACTAAATAGGTGAAGGTGTGGTGCCAGTCTGGGTACTATCCTGTGTGGCCCCTTTAAGGGAGGCTGGGGAAGGTGAGGCAGGGAGTTGTTGGCCCTTCCCCTTTAAAACCTCCTTAAAGGTGTGGCAGGCGAATTAGTGTCGGCCGACAAAGTGCCTTTTCTGGTGTCCGCAGGTGAGCGGATTGCGCACCTGGCCGTTGTCTCCTTGTTTCTCGGTCGGGACTGTGGGGTGAAAGTGGACGCGGTCGGGCAGGAGGGCTCTCTTCCCCCTTTGTAAAGGTGGGCTGGGGCTGCTTTAATTGTGCGGTTGGCGGCGGACGCCCGCACCGGCTGCGGCAAAGATGGCGCAGGCTCTGTCCGAGGAGGAGTTCCAGCGGATGCAGGTAACTCGGGGCTGGGGTCAAACACCGGGGAAAAGGGGGTGGTGAATGAGGGGCAGTTCCACCCTGATGGGCCTCACAGACACAGTGGATAGGGAAATCCGGCAGTAGCCCTTTGCCCAGGCGGCTACTCCGTCCTGAGACCGCTAGGCCGCAACTCAGACCCCGGCCTCAATTAGTGACTCAGTCCGGCCACGGGTAGCTGGGGACCGGCTACACTTCACATTCATTTCCTAAGGACCCCCTTTCTGATTTTGAAGGACTGACACCCGAAAAAGAAGTAAATTTAAGTCTTATTTCACCCCCCCCAGCACTTTAATATTAAAAAAATGTAGAAATAGTGATTCCATGACCAGGAAGTTACTGCTCAATCTCCATCTCCTGTTTGTTTTGGAGCTGGTCCTATCCAGCAGGGTGTTTAACTCGCTGTTAATTTTGATGCCAGTCTGTGGACTGTTTTGCCTGACTGGATCCAAAGCTGTGTAGGTTAGGTGGATTAGTGGGGTAAATACATGGGGTTTTAGGGATAGGGCCTGGGTGGGATACTTTGGTGAGTTGGTGCAGACTCAGTGGGCTGAATGGCCTCCTCCTGCACTGCAGTGATTTATAATATTGATGTGTGCAGATTACTGAGCTCTCTGCTGAGGGGAACAACCCCTTCATATCCACTCCCTTCTTATTAATTTGTGGGCATCGCTGGCTGGGCCCAAGTGTTTACTCACCATCTGTAATTACCTCCCACCCCCGCGTGAGAAGGTGATGGGTGAGCTGCCTCCTCGAACCTACTGCTGCCCCTGTGTGGTGTTGGTACACTTGTGGTGCTGTTAGGGAGGGAGTTCCAGGATTTTGACCCCAGTCACAGTGAACGAACGGTCGATTATATTTCTGAGTCAGAGGGGGAACCTCCAGGTATCTGCTGCCCTTGTCCTTCTAGATGGTAGAGGTGGTGGGTTTGGAAGGTGCTGCCCAAGGAGCCTCGGTGAGTCGCTGCAGTGCATCGTGTAGATGGTACACACGGCTGCCGGTGGTGGAGGGAGTGAGTGTTTCTGGTTAGTGTGACGATTGAGCGGGGCTGCTTTGTCCTGGATGGTGTCGAGCTTCTTGAGTGTTGTTGGGGCTGCGCCCATCCAGGCAAATGGGGAATATTCCATCACTCTCCTGACTTGTGTCCTTGTAGATGGTGGACAGGCTTTGGGGGGAGTCGGGAGGTGAGTTACACTCTGCAGGATTCCCAGCCTGTGACCTGTTCTGGTTTATGTGGTGTTAAGTGAGCACTGTACTATTGCTGTCGTCCAGAAAGAGAGATTAAATTGAGACCCCCATCTACTCTTGGTTTGGGTTTAAACAATCCCATGATGATGGGGAAGAAATCCCCTTCCCTTCTTCCAATCAATGTCCAATATTTCTCCGACCAGCGATTCTGATGTGGATCATTATCTTGCTGCTTGTGGGATCTTGCTGTGTGTGGAAACCCAGCTGCAGATCCCTGATTACAACAGCCAGGACCAGCTTCCTGAGGGGCTGCAGAAAAACAATTTTTTTTTTTCTGAGCACAATGTTGAAAGGAAGGTTCTCCCTAATCTCTCTCCCTTCTCTCTTGCTCGCTAAATCTACACTCCAGGCTCAACTACTGGAACTGAGGACCCAGAACTACCAGCTGGCCGACCAACTCCGCAAACAGAATGCAGGTGAGGGAGGAGCTTTACTCTGTATCTAACCCTGTGCTGTACCTGTCCTGGGATTGGGGACAGTGTAGAGGGAGCTTTATTCTGTATCTAACCCTGTGCTGTACCTGTCCTGGGAGTGTTTGATGGGGGGACAGTGTAGAGGGAGCTTTACTCTGTATCTAACCCCGTGCTGTACCTGTCCTGGGACTGGGGACAGTGTAGAGGGAGCTTTACTCTACATTACTCAGTATTGGTGAAGTTGATGGTGGCTGTGTACTTGAATTGGATGTGGGACTCAGCCAGCCTATGCCAATATTAACCTGCCTCTCTCCTAACTTTGCAGAACTGAATTCTCTGCGGCAGAAGTCTAGCAATGTGGAGAAGGACTTGGCAAAGGCACAGAAGGTAGGGACTCACCCACTGTGTATTTCGGCAGTGTCGATGGAGAATTGTTTCCAGTTATGTAGCGAGGAGACGATCAGAATCAGTATAAAACAGGCATTGATCAATCTAATTTGGGGGGGTATTGAGGAGGCACACCTTTACCCAGAGAATGTGGGACTCGTTCCCACGGGGAGGAGTGGGGGAGAACATGGGACTGGCTTCTGTGATTGGGGTTGGGGGGGTAATGTGGGACTGGCTTCCACGGAGGGGGGAGGGTGAGTGGGGGAGAATCTCGCAGGTGCTGGAGATACTTAGCAGCCTCTCAGCGGAGAGGGGGAGAATGAAACTGACGGTACAGTGTGATGACCTTTCACCTGTTGCTGGTCCAGTTTCTTGTCCATGCTGCAGAGTTGCAGCTCCCACACGGTCAGTTGCTTTTGGATTGTGGTCAGTTAGTGCTTGTGACCGCCTTGAGGTGCAGTGACGGCGGGGGGAGGTTGGGTGGACAGACACGCCGGGGCAGGGAGTGGGGGGGGATGATGGACCAATGATACCCAGAGATATGGTGCTGGAAGATAGCGTCCGTGTAGATGGTCAGCCATGTCTGAACTGAATGGCGGAGTAGGCCAGATGGGCTGAATGGCCTGTTGGGTTGGGAATCTGTCAGACAAAATTATACATTCTGTTTTTCCTTTTTATTTTAGGCTGTAACCAAAAGCAAGAAGGCCCAGGTAACAATTCACCAAGTTTCCTCCTCTTTACCCTCTACGATCACCATCTGAGTTAGTCATATTCATAGTCATTGAGGTTTACAGCATGGAAACAGGCCCTTGTCTATGCTGCCATTTTTTTAAACCCCCTAAGCTAATCCCACTTGCCCACATTTGGCCCATATCCCCCTATCCCATCTTACCCATGTAACTGCCTAAATGCCTTTTAAAAGACAAGATCGTACCCACCTCTCCATTTACCTCTGGCAGCTCGTTCCAGACACTCACCACCCCCTGTGAAACAATTGCCCCTCTGAACCCTTTTGTATCTCTCCCCTCTCCCCTTAAACCTATGCCCTCTAGTTTCAGACTCCCCTACCTTTGGGAAAAGATATTGACTGTCTCGCTGATCTGTGCCCCTCATTATTTTATAGACCTCTATAAGATCACCCTTCAGCCTCCTACACGCCAGAGAAAAAAGTCCCAGTCTATCCAGCCTCTCCTTATAACTCAATCCATCAAGTCCCAGTAGCATCCTAGTAAATCTTTTCTGCACTCTTTCTAGTTTAATAATATCCTTTCTATAACAGAACTGTACACAGTATTCCAAGTGTGGCCTTACCAATGTCTTGTACAATTTAAACAAGACGTCCCAACTCCTGTATTCAGTGTTCTGACTGATGAAACCAAGCATGCCGAATGCCGCCTTCACTACTCTGTCCACCTGTGATTCCACTTACAAGGAGCTGTGAACCTGTACCCCTAGATCTTTGTTCTGTAACTCTCCCCAATGCCTTACCGTTAACTGAGTAAGTGAACCAGGTTAGGAATCTACCAAAATGTATCACCTCTAAATTAAACTCCATCTGCTGTTAGTCAGCCCACTGTCCCATTTGATCAAGATCCTGTTGCAATTGGAGATAACTTTCTTCACTGTCCTCTATGCCACCAATCTTGGTGTATTATTGTCACGTATTGGAATACAGTGAAAAGTATTGCTAAATACTCCCTCAGTGTTAATGTAAGCCTACTTATGACAATAATAAAAATTTTTAAAAATTCCTTCCTCCTCCTCCACTGACATACAATGATGTACCATCTACAAGATGCACTGCAGCGACTCACCGAGGCTCCTTAGGCAGCACCTTCCAAACCCACCACCTCTACCATCTAGAAGGACAAGGGCAGCAGATACCTGGGAACACCCCCCACCTGGAGGTTCCCCTCCGAGTCACTCACCATCCCGACTGGGAAATATATCGGCCATTGCTTCGCTGTAGCTGGGGTCAAAACTTTTTTAATTTTAATTTACTTGTGCGCCCTGGGCATCGCTGGCTGACCAGTATTTATTGCCCATCCCCCAACTGCCCCTGAACTGAATGTCTCACAAGGCACCCCAGAGGACAGTTGAGAGTCACCCACATTGCTGTGGCTCTGGAGTCACATGTAGGTCAGACCGGGGTAAGGACGGCAGATTTCCTTCCCTAAAGGAACCAGATGGGTTTTTCCCACAATGGGCCATCAGTAGATTCTTAATTCCAGATATTTTTTATTGAATTCAAATTTCACCAGCTGCCGTGTTGGGATTCGAACCCGGGTCCCCAGAACATTCACTGAGTTTCTGAATTAATAATCTAGTGATAATGAGGCGGCACAGTGGTTAGCACTGCTGGACCACAATGCCAGGGACCTGGGTTCAATTCCCGGCTTGGGTCGCTGTCTGTGTGGAGTCTGCACATTCTCCCCATGTCTGTGTGGGTTTCCTCCATGGGCTCTGGTTTCCTCCCACAGTCTGAAAGACGTGCTGGTTAGGGTACATTGGCCGTGCTAAATTCTCCCTCAGTGTACCCAAACTAGGCGCCGGAGTGTGGCGACTAGAGGATTTTCATAGTAACTTCATTGCAGTGTTAATACAATCCTGCTTGTGACAATAATAAATAGACTTTACTAATATCACTAGGCCATTGCCTACCCTATCCTGGATCTCCCTCCCTAACAGTACTGAATGTACCTACACCACACAGGTTCGAGAAGGCAGCTCACCCAGCACCTTCTCAAGGGGGTAATTAAGAATGGGGAGGGGTAAATGCTGGACCTGGCTAGTGAAGCATTTATTAGGGATGGTGAACAGACTTTGAGGAATCGGGTGAGTTTCATGCCATGTTTGGAGAGCCCTTGGGCGTTGGTGTCTCTGCCTGTCAGTGGCTCTGTGCTTGAGGTGAAGCTGCTGGCTGTGTGTGTTTTTATATTGGCTTTTTGCTGTTGATTCCAGGAAGTGGACGCCCTTCTGAATGAGAATGAGATGCTTCAGGGAAAACTGCACAGCCAAGAGGATGATTTTCGTCTCCAGAACACCACCCTTATGCAGGAACTCTCCAGGGTAAGCGGCTACCTCGATTCCTCCCCACTCCAGACGAGCCATAATTGAGTTCCTCTACTACAGTGGACGGCCTGTCGATCAAAGCAGTCCAGCAGAGGGCTTTTCATTAACTTTGTGGTAGCTGCTGTTTGATGTTTAAAGAGCAGGGGATTTAAAAACAGAGAATTGAATTATGGCATTCTGTTGACCTGATCTACCCTTCCAAGGGTTGTTTACATTGACTGACTGTACCACTTGCTGTGGTTTGAGACCCCCCCCCCCCCCCCCCCGCCCTTGAACTAAACGAGCTTGGGTTTCCCACAGCATGAAACACGCTGCCACCCACCTGGGCCAACTGGAAATGGGGACAGGAGACCAGTATCTGGAAAAGAGCCTGCAGAGTCTTCCCAGTGTGGTGTGAACCTGCCCCAAGGGCTCACTCTATCCTGGATATCCCCAGGGAGCTGTCCACGGTGCTGAGATGTCCAGCACTGGATGCAATGTGAAAGGGGCAGGGACTCTGGCAGGGGTAGCTGTCTATGGTGCTGAGGTGTCCAGCACTCCTGTTATCGTGTGTGTGTGTGAATGGATTCTGGTGGGGGTTGTCTGTGGTGTTTAGTTGTGACTTTGTCACTGGGGCAGGTTGATTGGATTTATTACTGCCACATATATTGGGGTACAGTGAAAAGTATTGTTTCTTGTGCATATACGGACAAAGTATACCGTTCATGGAGTACATGGGGGAGAAGGAAAGGAGAGGGTGCAGAATGTAGTGTTACAGTCACAGCAAGGGTGTAGAGAAAGATCAGCTTAATGCGAGGTAGGTCCATTCAAAAGTCTGACAGCAGCAGGGAAGAAGCTGTTCTTGAGTCAGTCGGTACGTGACCTCAGACTATTGTATCTTTTTCCCAACGGGAGAAGGTGGAAGAGAGAATGTCCGGGGTCCTTAATTATGCCGGCCGCTTTTCCCAAGGCAGCGGGAAGTGTAGACAGAGTCAATGGATGGGAGGCTGGTTTGTGTGATGGATTGGGCTACATTCAGGACCCTCTGCAGTTCCTTGCAGTCTTCGTCAGAGCAGGAGCCCAGACCAAGCTGTGATACAACCAGAAAGTGTCAGGTGATGAAAGCTGATCCCTCTGCCCTGCTTGTCCCTGGCTGAGTTGAAATGAGTCCTGGCTTGTACCTGACACTGTCTCTTCCCCCACGGTAGCTCTGCACGCAGATCGAGGAGCTGGAGGCAGAGAACAAGCGGATTAAAGATGGCGCTCCCGTGCCTGACACTGCGTCGCAGTCCAGTCCGGTCGATGGGGAACTGCTGCGATTACAGGCCGAGAATACAGCACTGCAGAGAAACATGGCAGGTAACTCCACAAACACACACCCAGCGAGAATACAGCACTGCAGAGAAACATGGCAGGTAACTCCACAAACACACACCCAGCGAGACGTTCCGGTCACCCTCGTCCCCAAAACCGGAAAAACCCACCCAAGGTCAGCAGACCTTCACATGGTCCACCCCACTGACTAGGATACCAGTGGTGGGCGGGCTGGTAAAATACCCCTCTCCATCTCCAAATGGAATGTCAAATATCTCCTACCTTGCTCTGGGGTAGTATTCCATATCTAACCCTGAGTCTGGGAGTGTTTGATGGGGGACAGTGTAGAGGGAGCTTTACTCTGTATCTAACCCCGTGCTGTACCTGTCCTGGGAGTGTTTGATGGGGGGACAGTGTAGAGGGAGCTTTACTCTGTATCTAATCCCGTGCTGTACCTGTCCTGGGAGTGTTTGATGGGGACAGTGTAGAGGGAGCTTTACTCTGTATCTAACCCCGTGCTGTACCTGTCCTGGGAGTGTTTGACAATACTGTTTGTTTTTAAAGTTTATTTACTAGTGTTACAAGTAGGCTTACATTAACACTGCAATGAAGTTACTGTGAAAATCCCTCAGTTGCCACACTCCCGCCCCTGTTTGGGTACACAGAGGGAGAATTTAGCACAGCCAATGCACCCTAACCAGCACGTCTTTCTGTGGGAGGAAACCAGAGCACCCGGAGGAAACCCACACAGACACGGGAAGAATGTGCAGACTCCACACAGACAGTGACCCAAGCCGGGAATCGAACCTGGGTCCCTGGCGCTGTGAGACAGCAGTGCTAACCCACTGTCACTGTGCCCCCGGGAATCGAACCCGGGTCCCTGGCGCTGTGAGGGGGCAGTGTTAACTCACTGTGTCACCGTGCCCCCCCAGGGAATCGAACCTGGGTCCCTGGTGCTGTGAGGCAGCAGTGCTAACCCACTGTGTCACCGTGTCCCCCGGGAATTGAACCCGGGCCCCTGGCGCTGTGAGGGGGCAGTGTTAACCCACAGTGCTGCCCTGCCTTGTGCAGCTGGAGTACTGTGTGCAGTTTTGGGTGCCATACTTACGCAAGGATATTTTGGCCTTGGAGGGAGTGCAGAGGAGGTTTACTAGGCTGATACCGGAGTTGAGAGGGTTGAGCTATGAGGAGAGGCTGAATAAACTAGGCTTGTACTCGTTAGAGTTTAGAAGAATGAGGGGAGATCTCATTGAGACGTATAAGATGATGAATGGGATGGATAGGATAGAGGTGGAGAGACTCTTCCCGCTCAAAAAAGACAGTAGGACTAGGGGGCACAGCCTCAAGATAAAGGGAGGCGGTTTAGAACAGAGTTGAGGAGGAACTTCTTCACTCAAAGGGTGGTGAATCTCTGGAATTCTCTGCCCGTTGAAGTGGTGGAGGCTGCCTCGCTAAATATTTTTAAGACGCGGGTTGATGGGTTTTTGATAAGCGAGGGGATTAAGAGTTATGGGGAGAGGGCGGGAATGTGGAACTGAGCCACAACAGATCAGCCATGATCTTATTGAATGGCGGGGCAGGCTCGAAGGGCTGGATGGCCTACTCCTGCTCCTATTTCTTATGTTCTTATGGTTGGGTTTAAGTCTGATGAGCCTGTTGCTTGCCTCCTCTCAGCTCTGCAGCAACGCTATGAGGAGGAGATCAGTGCCCTCCGTCAGGGTCAGCTGAATGATACCAATGTGCAGGATGTCGATATCACTGACGGTCAGATACCCGACTCTGAGAAGCAACAGGCATACCAAGAAGGGAGTGAGAAAGAGGCACAAGAACCGAGCAAAACCTTACAGGAGAAACTGGAACAGGTTGGAGAATATCATTGACAGGGAGCTTTACTCTGTATCTAACCCTGTGCTGTACCTGTCCTGGGAGTGTTTGATGGGGGACAGTGTAGAGGGAGCTTTACTCTGTATCTAACCCTGTGCTGTACCTGTCGTGGGAGTGTTTGATGGGGACAGTGTAGAGGGAGCTTTACTCTGTATCTAACCCCATGCTGTACCTGTCCTGGGAGTGTTTGATGGGGACAGTGTAGAGGGAGCTTTACTCTGTATTTAACCCTGTGCTGGACCTGTCCTGGGAGTGTTTGATGGGGGACAGTGTAGAGGGAGCGTGTACGCTCTGTGTGGGGTGGGGTGGGAGGGGTAGAGGAAGGATTGAGTGGGATTGTGGGGGGGGTGGCGGGATTGAGTGTGCTGTGTGGGATGGGGGGGGCGGGATTGAGTGTGCTGTGTGGGATGGGGGGGGTGGGATTGAGTGTGCTGTGTGGGATGGGGGGGGTGGGATTGAGTGTGCTGTGCGGGATGGGGGGGCGGGATTGAGTGTGCTGTGTGGGATGGGGGGGGTGGGATTGAGTGTGCTGTGCGGGATGGGGGGGCGGGATTGAGTGTGCTGTGCGGGATTGTGGAGGGGGGGGATTCAGTGCGCTGTGCGGGGTGGATTGAGTGGGCTGTGCAGGATTGCGGGTTGGGGGGGGGGAGGGATTCAGTGCGCTGTGTGGGATGCGGAGTGGATTGAGTGTGCTGTGCACTCCCTGTGCTGATTGTTGTTGCTGTTCCTCTCTCCCAGACAGAGATGAAATGCAGCAAACTGGAACAGAAACTGAAAGAGTGTAACGGTAAGTGGCTGTGTGCTGATCGCCAATAGATACACAACCATCTCCCACTGCTTTGGCTGCTGTCTGCCTCTCGGGAGGAGTACACAATAACAGTATCACTGCGTTGCTTATCCAGAGACCCGGGCTAATGGGGACACGGGTTCACATCCCTCTCGGACACCTTTTTATTCATTCCTGGTTCACTGCTGGGTCAGTATTTATTGCCCATCCCTAATTACCCCTTAGAGGGCAGTTGAGAGTCACCCACATTGCTGTGTCTCTGGGGTCACATGTAGGCCAGACCAGGGTAAGGACGGCAGATTTCCTTCCCTAAAGGAACCAGATGGGTTTTTCCCACAATGGGCCATCAGTAGATTCTTAATTCCAGATATTTTTTATTGAATTCAAATTCCACCATCTGCCGTGGTGGGATTCGAACCCGGGTCCCCAGAACATTCGCTGAGTTTCTGGATTAATAGTTTAATGATAATACCACCAGGTCATTGCCTCCCCTTGAATTGGAATTTAAATTCATTTGATTAAGTCTGGGATTGACAGCTAGTGTCTGTGACAATGACCATGGAACCATCCTCAGAAAATCCCATCTGGTTCCTTTAGGGAAGGAAATCTGCTGTCCTTACCCCGGTCTGGCCTACATGTGACTCCAGAGACACAGCAATGTGGGTGACTCTTAAAACATATTCTTAAAACATAATGGCTGCGGCCAGACTCATTTAAATGGGAGCTGCCATTGATGCTGATTTGCCCATGAAAGAGGGATGATATCTCCCTGTGCCACTGTCACACAATGTAGTCGGGGACGGCTGACAGGGAGGGACACCCTCCCACAACCCGCCCCACCCACACGTGTGTCCCTGGCATCACCCTTGGGGCTTAGAACCGTAGAAAAGTTGCAGAATAGGAGGCCATTTGGCCCATCTTGTCCATCCCAGCCAGAGGACACCCTTTCTAACCCTACCTTCCTGTGCCCGGTCCATAGCCCTGTAGTTTACAGCACTCAAGCTGCAGATCCAGTTACTTTTTAAAAAAGGTTTTGGGGGACCCCCCCGCCCCCAAACTCAGGCAGCGAGTTCCAGACACCCACCACCCTCTGTGTAAAAATGTTCTTCCTCATGTCCCCTCCTGTCACTTATCCTGATCTGTGTCCCTGGTTCTAGAATTCTCCACCGAGGGAAACTGAGTTTGATTCTGTCCACTCCAGCACTTCCCCTCATCGTTTGGTACCTCGATCAAATCACTCTTCAACCGCCTTTGTTCCGAGGACACTAACCCCAATCTCTCCTCACAGCTACAGGGTGGATGTGGAGGGTGGGGAACGACACTGTTTAAGGGTGTGGTGGCTCAGTGATTAGCGTTGCTGCCTCACAGCGCCAGGGACCCAGGTTCAATCCCTGGCCTGGGTCACTGTCTGTGTGGAGTTTTCCTCCCACAGTCTGAACAACTTGCTGCTTAGGTACATTGGCCGTGCCAAATTCTCCCTCAGTGTACCTGAACAGGCGCTGGAGTGTGGTGACTAGGGGATTTTCACAGTAACTTCCTTGCAGTGTTAATGTAAGCCTACATAAGATGGAAACAAGGAGTAATGTTTTCTGAGGGTGTGGTGACTGTCTTTCCCAAAAGGTGGTGGAAGCATTAACTTTTTTGGGCGGGGATGGATAGATTCTTGGTACTGAAGGGAGTTGAAAGGATGCCTGGGGATAGACAGATTTGAGGTTACATTAACTGAACTTTGAGGATATAACACTGCAAAGAAGTTACTGTGAAAATCCCCCAGTTGCCACACACTGGTTCAGGTACACTGAGGGAGAATTTAGCACGGCCAATGCACCCTAACCAGCATGTCTTACTGTGGGAAGAAACCGGAACACCTGGAGAAAACCCATGTAGACACGGGGAGAATGTGCAGACTCCACACACAGTGACCCAAGCTGGGAATCGAACGCGGGGCCCTGGTGCTGTGAGGCAGCAGTGCTAACCCACTGGTGCCCAACTGTGGCACCGTGTCACCCGAGATTATTATCATATCAGCTGTGATTTTTATGAAATGGGGAGAGTGGCCTCCCCCTGCCCCTTGTTTGAATGTGGGGGAGCAGAGACAGATACTGCTAGTGTAATGTTGTGTTTATTGTGTGCTATCTGTCTGGGGGAGGGGGTTGGCAGGGGGGTTTTCCTGCTCTGAATATAACTGTGTCTCTCTCTGTCACAGCAGACGTGGAGCTGAAGTGGGAGATGGAACGTGAGGAGAAAAAGCTCTTGAAGGAACAGATTGACACTTTGGAGGTGAGAGAGTGAGAGCACGTGGTGATGCAGAAGTAGTTGTACTGCTCTAGTGCCTTTCTCTACCTCACATGTTGGATCCCTGTTTGCAGTGCAGGAAACGCAGCTGCCAATTTGTGCACAGCAAGCTCCCACAGGCACCAACCTGCTAATGATCCAGATCGCCTACATTTTAGTGATGCCGGTTAAGGGATGAATATCAGCCCAGGGATTGGGACCTCTGTTATCCTTCCGATTTGAGAAAACGTTTTAAAGCTCAGTTTTGTTGATCTGATTTATTGTCACGTATATTGGATACAGAACGTATTGTTTCTCATATGCTGTACAGACAAAGCATACCATTCATAGAGTACATAGGGGAGAAGGGGAGGACAGAGTGCAGAATGTAGTGTTACAGTCACAGCGAGGGTGTAGAGAAAGATCAACTTAATGCGAGGTGGGTCCATTCAAAAGTCTGACAGCAGCAGGGAAGAAGCTGTTCTTGAGTCGGTCGGTACAGGACCTCAGAGTTTTGCACCTTTCCCGACAGAAGAAGGTGGAAGAGAGAATGTCCGGGGTGTGTGAGATCCTTAATTATACCGGCTGCTTTTCCCAAGGCAGTGGGAAGTGTAGACAGAGTCAGTGGATGGGAGGCTGGTTTGTGTGATGGACTGGGCTACATTCACCACCCTTTTGTAGTTTCTTGCGGTCTTGGTCAGAGCAGGAGCCCAGACCGAGCTGTGATACAACCAGAAAGAATGCTTTCTATGGTGTATCACAGCTTGGTCTGGGCTCCTGCTCTGCCCAAGACCGCAAGAAACTACAAAAGGTTGTGAACGTAGCCCAGTCCATCACACAAACCAGCCTCCCATCCATTGACTCTGTCTACACTTCCCACTGCCTCTGGAAAAGCAGCCGGGATAATTAAGGACCCCACACACCCCAGGTGTACTGCATTGAAGTTACTGTGACAATTCCCCAGTCGCCACACTCCGGCGCCTGTTCGGGTACACTGGAGAATTTAGCACGGCCAATGCACTTAACCAGCACGTATTTCAGACTGTGGGAGGAAACCGAAGCAACCAGAGGAAACCCACGCAGACACGGGGAGAACGTGCAGACTCTGCACAGACAGTGACCCAAGCCAGGAATCAAACCCATGTACCTGGCGCTGTGATGCAGCAGTGCTAACCCACTGTGCCACCGTACCGCCCTTTCAGCCTTTGTCCCTCCAAGGGAAAGAGTCTCACCCTCTCCAATCTATCCTCAATAGCTCTTCACAATTTAAGTAATAACTACCTGAAATTGTATTTCCTTTATAAAGGAAGGAGGAAAGACAGCCTCTTACTTTTTAATCCCACCCCAATGGTGCTGAAGGCAAGCTGTATCTGTTCCCATGGCTAATTATTCCTGGGACAGGTCACTCGCTTGTCACTGGGGAGGGGGAGCCAGTGCTTACAGCCACTCTGCATCAGTTAAGACCCAGGCCAGAGACACCAGCGTATTTTATGAAGTTAGCTAGACTCTAAACGTTTTGATTCTGCATGAGGAAGAGCAGAAGATATTTTACTCCAGGTACGATTCCAGTAACTCGCAAGGAAGCTTTTATCAAACCAAGTTTAGTTAAGAACACCATTCGAATATAACAAAGAATTAGCAAATCTTTTATCAATTACAAGATTTAAAGATGACACAATATCTGGACTCGAAACATCAGCTCTTTTCTCTCCTTACAGATGCTGCCAGACCTGCTGAGGTTTTCCAGCATTTTCTCTCTTGGTTTCAGATTCCAGCATCTGCAGTAATTTGCTTTGATACGATATAAACCTTAGCTAGCTATCTCTTGTTCTAAATCAAACGCTATCCCATAAACATTCATCCCTGTCCAGGCTGAGCTCAGAGTGACTCTGCTCGTGTGATACTGGATTTTACAGCTTTTGTTTTACTGCCTACTGTCAGCTAGCCCTTTGAATGTTGGATCAAATCTCTGAGGGTCCCTCATGCTGGAACTTTCAGAAAACCTCGAGAGAGGGAGAGAGAGAGAGACGCTGCCACCTTCCACTAGATTCTGGCAGCAACTGAGGAAGAAAACTTAACACGTGGAGTGCTCTGTTTTAAAAGAAAATACTGTCCCCAGGCATATCACCTGACCTATCAGACTCCACTCAGCAATCCACAGAAAGACCATAAAACCCCAGGACACTGCATTAGTCCAGATTAAAACCAACATGAGTTACAAGTTAGCCAGGAAGGAGCTAAAGAGAGAGCTAAGAACCAGGAGGGGACATGAGAAGTCTTTGGCAGGTAGGATCAAGGAAAACCCTAAAGCTTTCTGTAGGTATGTCAAGAATAAAAGAATGACTGGGGTAAGATTAGGCCAGTCAAGGACAGTAGTGGGAAGTTGTGCATGGAGTCCGAAGAGAGATAGGAGAGACGCTAAATGAATATTTTTCGTCTTTATTCACACCAGGAAAAAGACAATGTTATGGAGGAGAATACTGAGATACAGGCTATTAGGATAGACGGGATTGAAGTTCATAAGGAGGAGGTGTTAGCAATTCTGGAAAGTTTGAAAATAGATAAGTCCCCTGGGCCGGATGGGATTTATCCTAGGATTCTCTGGGAGACTAGGGAGGAGATTGCAGAGCCTTTGACTTTGATCTTTAGGTTGTCACTGTCTACAGGAATAGTGCCAGAAGACTGGAGGATAGCAAATGTTGTCCCCTTGTTCAAGAAGGGGAGTAGAGACAACCCTGGGAATTATAGACCAGTGAGCCTTACTTCTGTGGTGGGCAAAGTTTTGGAAAGGATTATAAGAGATAGGATTTATAATCATCTAGAAAGAAATAATTTGAGTACAGACAGTCAACACGGTTTTGTGAAGGGTAGGTCGTGCCTCACAAACCTAATTGAGTGATTTTGAGAAGGTGACCAAAGAGGTGGATAAGGGTAAGGCAGTTGATGTGGTGTATATGGATTTTAGCAAAGTGTTTGATAAGGTTCCCCACAGTAAGTTATTGCAGAGGCACGGGATTGAGGGTGATTTAGCAGTTTGGATCAGGAATTGGCTAGCTGTAAGAAGACAGAGGGTGCTGGTTGATGGGAAATGTTCATCCTGGAGTTCAGTTACTAGTGGTGTATGTACCGCAGGGATCTGTTTTGGGGCCACTGCTGTTTGTCATTTTTATAAATGACCTAGATGAGGGTGTAGAAGGATGGGTTAGTAAATTTGTGGATGACACTAAAGTCGGAGGAGTTGTGGACAGTGAGGATGGAAGTTGCAGATTAGAGGGACATAGATAAGCTGCAGAGCTGAGAGGTGGCAAATGGAGTTTAATGTGGAAAAATGAAGTGATTCACTTTGGTAAGAGTAACAGGATTGCAGAGTACTGGGCTAATGGTGAGTTTGGTCGTGTGGATGAGCAGAGAGATCTCAGGGTACATGTGCATAGATCCCTGAAAGTTGGTACCCAGGTTGATAGGGTTGTTAAGAAGGCGTACATTGTGTTAGCTTTTATTGTTAGAGGGATAGAGTTTCGGAGCCGTGAGGTCATGTTACAGCTGTACAAAACTCTGGTGCGGCCGCACTTGGGAGTATTGCGTACAGTTCTGGTTGTTGCATTATAGGAAGGATGTGAAAGCTTTAGAAAGGGTGCAGAGGAGGTTTACCAGAATGTTGCCTGGTATGGTGGGAAGGTCTTATGAGGAAAGGCTGAGGGACTTGAGGTTGTTTTTGTTAAAGAGAAATAGGTTAAGAGGTGACTTAATAGAGGCATACAAGATAATCAGAGAATTAGATGGGGTGGATAGTGAGGGCCTTTTCCTCAGATGGAGATGGCTAACACGAGGGGACATAGCTTTAAATTGAGGGGTGATAGATATCGGACAGATGTCAGAGGTAGGTTCTTTACTCAGAGGGTAGTAAGGGTGTGGAATGCCCTACCTGCAAAGTAATGAATTCACCAACATTAAGGGCATTTACATGGTGATTGGATAAACATATGGATGATATTGGAATAGTGTAGGTTAGATGGGCTTTAGATTGGTTTCACAGGTTGGCACAACATTGAGGGCTGAAGGGCCTGTACTGAGCTGGAATGTTCAATGATATCAGTTCGGTAACAATAGAGGACGGCAGCTGCGATAAAATGCCGAGACCTGCTTGAAGCAGCCAGCAGAGAAATGTAATTTCAGTGTATTCCTTAAAGACACGTTGTCGTCCATTACACATGGTTAACCGGGAGAGTCTCCTGCCCTTACCCCCAGCCATCGGTGTGTGTTGGGAGGATTCTGCAGGTTGATACTCCACCCTGTTTGGCTGCGTTATGGATGCACCTTCTCTTGGCTGTCCACCCCTGGGAAGGGACTTGAACCTGGGCCTTCTGGCTCAGAGGCAAGGATGCTAAGCCACTGTGCCTCCAGACTGCACACTACATCGGGCAGCAGCGCCAGGGACCTGGGTTTGATTCCCAGCTTGGGTCACTGTCTGTGTGGAGTCTGCACATTCTCGCCATGTCTGCGTGAGTTTCCTTCCACAGTCTGAAAAGATACAAAAGTCTGAGGTCACGTACCAACTGAATCAAGAACAGCTTCCTATCTTGCTGCCGTCTGACTTTTGAATAGACCTACTTTGCACTGAGTTGCTCTTTCTCTGCACCCCAGCTATGACTGTAACACTACATTCTGCACTCTCTTTCCCTCTCTATGAACAGTATGCTTTGTATAGCATGCAAGAAGCAGTACTTTTCACTAAATACATGTGAGAAGAATAAATCAAATCAAAAAGATGTGTAGGTTAGGTGGATTGACTATGCTAAATTGCCCTTCCGTGTCCTAGAGTGTGTAGGTTAGAGGGGTTAGTCGGATAAATACGTGGGGATAGGATCTGGGGCATGATTGTTGGTGCAGACTCGATGGGCTGAATGGCCCATTCTGCACTGTAGGTGTTCAAGACATCAATGAGCATGTACTATACTGCAACTTGTTACAGCTAGGAGGGAGGGAGTCAATTTAAATCCCGATTTCTCCCCTTGCTGCCTGTCCAGCAACAGGAGAGGTATTTTTGATATCCCCCTTTTATAGGCAGCAGCCATTCTTCCCAATCCCCCCAGCTTGGCTGCGCTCCAATTCCTATTCATAATCGCACAGTCAACTCAGAGGGTTAGTTTATTTAGCATGCATTCAAACTGGGGGATGAAGTTTGAAACATTTCTCCACCACCCCCCACCCCAACACTCTGTGTTGATCCAATGGAAGGGGGATAAAGGTCTGGAGAAAAGTAGAATTCTTGTTTCAGGCGAGTTGGAATGAAAGAGCAGTGGTGAGGTCAGCAGGTCGCAAACCAATGCTGAATAATCCACTTTTCCAGTTGATTTGATTTCCCTTGTGTAGGTGGAGATGAATTCGACATGTCAGCACTGGCACAGGGATCCTGCAGTTCCAGTAGGAAGGGTGGGGACGGGAGACCAGGCAGTTAAACGTGGATGGGGATCTGCTTCTTCCTCACTGCTTGCTAGGTGGGAAATGTCAATCGTTGCTGCTGTACAAGCCAGTTACCCCCAGCTTGTGGGTGGAGTCATGTGATTTCCACCTCTTTGGGGGTCACAGGGTCCTTTTGTCCCAGCAGACTGGTCTCCATTGGCCAAGACTAACCCAAGACATGTAACTGGCCTTTGTAGAATTCCTCTCGAAGTGAATGCTAATATTGTGTTTGCCTTCCTAATGACCAAGTTAATCTTAAGAGAATCCTAAACCAAGACCCAAGTCCTGTTTGTCCTTCCGATTTCTGAATTCCTTCCCCGTTTAGAAAATAGCCTACATCTTTATTCCTACCAAAGTACAGAACCTCTCACTTTCCCACATTGTATTCCATCTCCACCTTCTTCACCCACTCTCCGAGCTCCTGTAGCCTCGAATGCTTGACTAATCCGCTTACGCCATAGCATCTGAAAGCAGTGCCCCCCTCTCCCTCCCTCCTCCTCCTCCTCCTCCTCCTCCTCCTCCCCACCAAAAACAAATTATAGGCCCATTTCCTGCAGTATAGGGCATCACTTGGCACCTTCTCCAACAGGAGTCAGGTTGTGGGGAAGGAGGGGCGAAAGAGGAAGGAAGTCCTCGTGAGGCAGATTTACAGACCACAGTCCGGTCATAGAATCCCTACCGTGAAGAAGGAAGCCATTCGGCCCATTGAGTCTGCACTGACTACAGTCCCTTCCAGGCTCTGTCTGTGCAACTGCACATATTTACCCCAGCTAGTCCCCCTGCCAGTACGATCAATTTAGCGTTGCCAATCCTCCTAATCCATACGTCTTTCAGACAGAGCGAGGAAATTGGAGCAGCTGGAAGAAACCCACGCAGACACGGGGAGAATGTGCAGAGTCCCCAAAGACGGTGACCCAAGCTGGGAATTGAACCTGGGTCCCTGGCGCTGTGAGGCAGCAGTGCTAACCCGAGCTGTTCACTCCAAGTGGACTGTCCGCCCCTCAGTCAGGCTCCCACTCCCCACTCACTCTCTGTCGTCCTGGTTCCAGGGCTATTGAGTACCGCAAACGACCAGGACTGGGTTCCAAAGAGAAGGCGCAGCCTGGGAAGGGAAAGCACTGGTGTGTGGGATGAGAAACCAGCTGGGAATTGCAGGAATGGAAAACCACAGCTGGAGGAAATCGCTGGACAGAAATTAACTATCCTTTCAAACTCTGTCCCCTTTGAACGATGGTGGAGATTTTAAAAACAGGCTTTGCGCTGTGAACCCCTGCTCTAGCGCACCAGAGAGCCCTGAACAAAGATTACACACGCTTAAACTTACAGATTGCGTTACAAGTCATTGAACACATACCACTGGAATTTTACTAGCATGCCAGCCTCGGAATCGGGCAGAGGGGCTTGGGGGGTGGGGGGGGGGGGGGGGGCGCAATGCTCGCCAAACGGAATTCTCCATTTGGCCTCGAGCGAGGTTGTAGAATACCGGCCTATTTCTCTGTACGGGGAGGAGATGGTCCAGTGGGATTATCTATTGCCAGATTATTAATCTGGAAATGTTCCGGGGGACTCAGGTTCGAATCCCGCCACAGCAGATGGTGGAATTTGAATTCCATAAGAAATATCTGGAATTAAGAATCTGCTGATGTCCATGAAACCGCTGTCAGAAAATCCCATCTGGGTCACTAATGTCCTTAAGGGAAGGAGAACGGTCATCTTTACCCCGGTCTGGCCTACATGCGACTCCAGAGCCACAGCAATGTGACTGACTTTCTGCTGCCCTCCAAGGGCAGTGAGGGATGGGCAATAAATACTGACCCAGCCCACAAATGAAGCAAGAAAAATCTATGTCCACTCGCTACTAATACTACATAAAATGTAACATAATTTGTCCAATTGTAACTTGTGCACATCTACTCAATTATAATATCATCAAGCAAATGTGTTACTCCACCTACCATCTAGACACAAGTATGATAGATGTATGACTGATCAATGATATTAACCTCCCATGTCCAAACACACAGCGACCAGCTGTAACTATACACGGTCGAATGGAAGTCTTCTGCGTTTGCTGTGTGACTGAAGCCTCCCTTGTAATTGACAATTTAATGGTCCTTGACTCTTGAAGCTCTGATTCCTCAGAGCTTCCCAGTGTGACCGAGTTTAACAGCAAGCAATTTGTTTTTTTTAAAACTGCTATGATTACTGTTTGTGTATGGATCACAAACTACAAAGTTTATTATGAAGCCTGATAGACCTCAACAGTTTCTCTATTTTAACATCAGTGCGAGGATAAGGTGTTTCACTCCAGGTCCAATTCTACTGACACATGAGGCAGTTTTTATCAGAACAAACTTTGTTTAACTATCACAAAATTAATCAGGTTAACGTTTAATATTGAACAATACTTAAACATGACAAGATACAATTCCTAACTGCTAACCTATCACTATTAGTTCCACTTCAAGCAATATTCCCCTTATAGAGTTAAACTTCTCTTCACAATCAGTTAGCAATGCCCGGGCTTATGTGCTTGTACTTGCTAACAGCCTTAGAGTCTTTGAACACCGATGGAGAGAGGGGGGGAATGGACAGAGAGGCACCAGTCTTCTGACTGTCCCAAACAGCAGCCTCCAGAGAGAGAGTGAGAGAAAGACTCTTCTTGGAAACTGATTTAGCAATGAAGGACAGCTGTGTGTTTTTCTCTGCCACCAAGATAAACAGAAGTGTGCTATCTCCGATTAAAACAAACCCATCCTGAGTAAAAATCAGTCATCAGCCTGCACTCCCATTCTTGGCAATGTGAGCTGCCTGCTGCAGACCATTTGGCACCATTTAAAAGAGCTGAATTTTAAACATACCCCTGTCAAGAAATATGGTGAAAATATCTTTCTTAAAGGCACAGTATTGTCACATTACGAACGCTTTCAGTCCATATTCCCACTGGTGGATTATTTGACGATCGAAACACTCATGCTGACAGGAAGCGAATGTAAAATATTCAGCACTCAAGCAAATTAGAATGTCAGAGTACAAAGTTACAGACATTAGGCCTACATTGCAGGGGAGGGTGAGTGTGTCTCAAGCCTACCAGGGGTGGGGGGAGAGGCTAATGATTGGGTGCTGGGCAGACCCTGTTTTTCAAATTCCTTCTTCTCTTTGCCAGGCCTGGAAGCAGAGTGAACTGAACAAACTACAGGAGGAGATCAGTAAGGTAGGCACTGTCCGCCTTTGACAAATGTCATTCATGGGCACCCCCTCCCCTCCCATAGGGGGCTCTCTAAGCTGGTCTCCTGGGTGCGCAAGGTGGCACGCTGGCACTACCAGGATTACCCGTTGCTCAATTAAATTTATTTTAATAGTGTCACAAGTGAGGCTTACATTAACACTGCAATGAAGTTACTGTGAAAATCCCCTAGTCACCCACACTGGTGTTCGGGTTACACTGAGGGAGAATTTAGCACTGCCGATGCACCCTAACCTACACGTCTGTCAGACTGTGGGAGGAAACCGGAGCAGCTGGATGAAACCCATGCAGACACGTGCAGAATGTGCAGCCTCCACACAGTCAGTGACCGGAGCCGGGAATCGAACCCAGGTCCCTGGCGCTGTGAGGCAGCAGCACTAACACACTGTGCTGCCCAATCAGGGACTCAGCTGGAAGGGGCAGGTTGGGCTAGCGAGCTATCCCAGCATGCTGTACCATCAGGAGGTGCTGGCCTGTCCACTCACTCACTCTGCCATCCTTGGGCTTTCCCCTTCACCTCCACACCTCTGGAGTGTTGGGATGATAGTGCACTTCACGTGGGAGACACTCAGTGGCACTCGGGTTTCTACCCTCGTCCCTGCCTCCCAGCTCACACTGACGCAGGGCGGGGGAATGGGGGAGTTAGGATAACCCCAGCCTGAGCCCCAGCTCCATCCATAATGTGATTCAGCCAGTGGGCGGGCGAGGGAAGGAAAACCCCACACAGACGGGATATGATTGGAGCAGCTGGATAGGCTTGTGGACGCGGCGTTACATTGGAATGGACTGGCGTGCACACAAAGGGGTACGCGTGCTCACGTGCTCTCGCTCGCATGCTTTTCTACGCCCACTCAAATACTGCTGTGTCTGATTGCTTTTTCCTGTATCCACACACAGCTCTCGGAGAAACTGAAAAAGAAACAAGAGAGGTGAGTCCATCCCAGCGGTCTGAGCATCCCATGCTGTACCTGTCATAAGAACATAAGAAATAGGAGCAGGAGTAGGCCATCTAGCCCTTTGAGCCTGCCCCGCCATTCAATAAGATCATGGCTGATCTGAAGTGGATCAGTTCCACTTTCCCACTTTCTCCCCGTAACCTTTAATCCCCTTGCCTATCAAAAACCTATCTACCCGCAACTTAAATATATTTAGCGAGGCAGCCTCCACCACTTCAATGGGCAGAGAATTCCAGAGACTCACCACCCTTTGAGTGAAGAAGTTCCTCATCAGGACTCCTGTCCTGGGAGTGTTTGATGGGGACAGTGTAGAGGGAGCTTTACTCTGTATCTAACCCCGTGCTGTACCTGTCCTGGGAGTGTTTGATGGGGACAGTGTAGAGGGAGCTTTACTCTGTATCTAACCCCGTGCTGTACCTGTCCTGAGAGTGTTTGATGGGGGGACAGTGTAGAGGGAGCTTTACTCTGTATCTAACCCCGTGCTGTACCTGTCCTGGGAGTGTTTGATGGGGACAGTGTAGAGGGAGCTTTACTCTGTATCTAACCCCGTGCTGTACCTGTCCTGGGAGTGTTTGATGGGGAACAGTGTAGAGGGAGCTTTACTCTGTATCTAACCCCGTGCTGTACCTGTCCTGGGAGTTTTTGATGGGGGGACAGTGTAGAGGGAGCTTTACTCTGTATCTAACCCCGTGCTGTACCTGTCCTGGGAGTGTTTGATGGGGACAGTGCAGAAAAAGTCTGGGTGCTATGATGCTCTGTCACTCTTCTATTCTACTCGAGAGAGAGGTGATGATATAGGTGTGTAGGTACGAGGGATGGAGGCGGGTCAGATACTTGCACAATGATATTGAAAGGCAAAACAGGCTAGAGGGGACGAATAGCCTCGTTCTGTCCTGATGCAATATGTGTGCGACGGTGGCCCGCGATTCTGCCTGCTCTGAGCCAGCACATTCCCATCTCTCTGTCTCTTTCTCTCCTCTGTTTAGCTTCCTGCGTCTGCAGTCTGAGAAGGAAGCACTCTACAATGACAGCAGGTATGCAGTAAGACACAGTGGCTGGTTAGAGGCTGGACGGTGGGTTAGGGGCAGCTCCATTCAACTCGTGGAGCGCCGCACTGCGGGAGGGTCGGTGCTGAGGGAGCGCCGCACTGTGGGAGGGTCAGTGCCGAGGGAGCGCCGCACTGTGGGAGGGTCGGTGCTGAGGGAGCGCCGCACTGTGGGAGGGTCGGTGCTGAGGGAGCGCCGCACTGCAGGAGGGTCGGTGCCGAGGGAGTGCCGCACTGTGGGAGGGTCGGTGCTGAGGGAGCGCCGCACTGTGGGAGGGTCGGTGCCGAGGGAGCGCCGCACTGTGGGAGGGTTGGTGCCGAGGGAGCGCCACACTGTGGGAGGGTCGGTGCCGAGGGAACAGGGCAGATTTGATATCAAGCTAACTTTCTTGTTATCCCAGTTATGTGGATTTGCAGGGTTTGTGGTTTGGGGCAGGGTGCAGTGTGGGGTGGTGTGGTGTGCCTGTCAGTCTGAATGTGGGAGCTCCATTCACCGTGGCTGAAACTCTCTCCTGTCTCTCCAGGACGAAGATTGAGGAAGTTCAGCAGAGGAAGGAAGAGGAACTCAAATCTCTCAACGTCCGAAACCAGAGATTGCAGCAAGAGGCACAGACAGCCAATCAGGTACCAGCTCCCAGGTGACTGCCCTGTCTAGCGCGCTCCCCTCCCTCGCGCCCGCGCTCCCCTCCCTCGAGCCCGCGCTCCCCTCCCTCGAGCCCGCGCTCCCCTCCCTGGCGCCCGCGCGCTCCCCTCCCTCGAGCCCGCGCTCCCCTCCCTGGCGCCCGCGCGCTCCCCTCCCTGGCGCCCGCGCGCTCCCCTCCCTGGCGCCCGCGCGCTCCCCTCCCTGGCGCCCGCGCGCTCCCCTCCCTGGCGCCCGCGCGCTCCCCTCCCTGGCGCCCGCGCGCTCCCCTCCCTGGCGCCCGCGCGCTCCCCTCCCTGGCGCCCGCGCGCTCCCCTCCCTGGCGCCCGCGCGCTCCCCTCCCTGGCGCCCGCGCGCTCCCCTCCCTGGCGCCCGCGCGCTCCCCTCCCTGGCGCCCGCGCGCTCCCCTCCCTGGCGCCCGCGCGCTCCCCTCCCTGGCGCCCGCGCGCTCCCCTCCCTGGCGCCCGCGCGCTCCCCTCCCTGGCGCCCGCGCGCTCCCCTCCCTGGCGCCCGCGCGCTCCCCTCCCTGGCGCCCGCGCGCTCCCCTCCCTGGCGCCCGCGCGCTCCCCTCCCTGTCACTCATTCTCTCTCTCTCTCTGTACCCAGAGCCTGTCTGAGTTGAAGGAGCAGATGCAGAAAGTACAGAAGGAGCATGAGGTGGCACTGCAAACACTCCGGGATCAGGTGAGCAGCATTCCATAAGCAGAACCCCCAAACTCCCACATTTCCAGCTAACCTGCTATTGATTCATTTGGATTGTGTACAGTGGGAGTGAACGGGAAGGGGATTGGGATTGTGTACAGTGAGAGTGGATGGGAAGGGGATTGGGATTGTGTACAGTGGGAGTGAACGGGAAGGGGATTGGGATTGTGTACAGTGGGAGTGAACGGGAAGGGGATT
>NW_027650202.1:0-10000 GCF_965287045.1 Carcharhinus amblyrhynchos | reverse complement strand
CCCGGGTGATGATCCCTCTGACTGAGGATCGACCGGATCCTGGGTGATGATCCCACCTGAGGTTAATCTCTGGAGTTGAAGATTCACATCAAAGGACCCCCTCGAACCCTCCCAGGAGCATCAGCACCACCCCATCTACTCTCCAACCTCGTCAAAACCTCTCGGCCTGCAAACAGACTGGCCAGAGCAATTTGATCATAGGATATTGTAACTTTACTCTGTATCTAACCCCGTGCTGTACCTGTCCTGGGAGTGTTTGATGGGGGGACAGTGTAAAGGGAGCTTTACTCTGTATCTAACCCCGTGCTGTACCTGTCCTGGGAGTGTTTGATGGGGGGACAGTGTAAAGGGAGCTTTACTCTGTATCTAACCCCGTGCTGTACCTGTCCTGGGAGTGTTTGATGGGGACAGTGTAGAGGGAGCTTTACTCTGTATCTAACCCTGTGCTGTACCTGTCCTGGGAGTGTTTGATGGGGGGACAGTGTAGAGGGAGCTTTACTCTGTATCTAACCCCGTGCTGTACCTGTCCTGGGAGTGTTTGATGGGGGACAGTGTAGAGAGAGCTTTACTCTGTATCTAACCCCGTGCTGTACCTGTCCTGGGAGTGTTTGATGGGGGGACAGTGTAGAGGGAGCTTTACTCTGTATCTAACCCCGTGCTGTACCTGTCCTGGGAGTGTTTGATGGGGGGACAGTGTAGAGGGAGCTTTACTCTGTATCTAACCCCGTGCTGTACCTGTCCTGGGAGTGTTTGATGGGGGGACAGTGTAAAGGGAGCTTTACTCTGTATCTAACCCCGTGCTGTACCTGTCCTGGGAGTGTTTGATGGGGGACAGTGTAGAGGGAGCTTTACTCTGTATCTAACCCCGTGCTGTACCTGTCCTGGGAGTGTTTGATGGGGACAGTGTAGAGGGAGTGTGATGTACGCTCTGAATGTTTTTTTTGTCCGTGTATAGATACAGACAGCGAAGACCCAGGAGATGAATGTCCTGCGAGATCAGGTCATGTCACTGACGCTTGAGATGCAGCAACGACAGGCTGAGGTGGAGGCACTGATAGCGCAGAGAGATGACCTCAGCACTCAGCTCCAGGTACACTGGGGAGGGGGGACATCCTGTGAACTGAGCTCACTTTCTGACTAAACTGAGGTTTGTTGTGACTTTGTTGACAATGGAATCATCTCAGGGGAGTGAACGTGCTGCTGGAGTAGGAATGGGTCAGAATGCTTTTGGGTGGCACAGCGGGTTAGCACTGCTGCCTCATAGCGCCAGGGACCTGGGTTCGATTCCTGGCTTGTGTGTGTGTGTGTGTGTGTGTGTGTGTGTGTGTGTGTGTGTGTGTGTGTCTGTGTGTGTCTGTGTGTGTGTGGAGTCTGCATATTCTCTGTGTCTGCGTTAGTTTCCTCCGGATGCTCCTGTTTCCTCCCATAGTCCAAAGACATGTTGGTTAGGTGGATTGGCCACGCCAAATTGTCCCTTAGTGTCCCGGGATGTGTAGGTTAGGGGGATTGGTGGGGTAAATACATGGGATTATGGGGAGAGTCGGTGCAGTCTCATCGCAGAGATTCTATAGTTTCCAGAGAAACGAGAAGCAGGAGGAGGCCATTCGGCCCTTCGAGCTGCTCCCCCATTCATTTTGATCATGGCTGATCATCAAATTCAATATCCTGATTCCCCCCCCCCATATCCCTCGATCCCTTTAGCCCCAAGAGCGATATCTAATTTCTTCCTGAAATCACACAACGTTTTGGCCTCAACTACTTTCTGTGGGAGTGAATTCCACACATTCCCCACCCTCTGGGTGAAGAAATTTCTCCTCACCTCAGTTCTAAAAGGTTTCCCCCTTATCCTCAAACTCTGACCCCTAGTTCTGGACTCCCCCCACCATCGGGAACATTCTTTCTGAATCTACCCTGTCTAACCCTGTTAGAATTTTATAAGTTTCTATCAGATCCCCTCTCACTCTTCCAAACTCCTGTGAATATAATCCTAACTGACTCAGTCTCTCCTCATATGACAGACCTGCCATCCCAGGAATCAGCCTGGTAAACCTTTGCTGTGCTCCCTCTATAGCAAGGACATCCTTCCTCAGATAAGGAGACCAAAACTGTACACAATACTCCAGGTGTGGCCTCACCAAGGCTCTGTACAATTGCAGTAAAACATCCCTATCCCTGTACTCAAATTCTCTCACTATGAAGGCCAACATACCATTTCCCTTCTTTACTGCCTGCTGTACCTGCACGCTTACTTTCAGTGACTGATACACAAGGACTCCAAGGTCTCGCTGAGTATCCGCCTCTCTCAATTTACACCAAATAATAATCTGTCTTCCTATTATTGCTCCCAAAGTGGATAACCTCACATTTATCCACATTATACTGCATCTGCCATGCAGATACCCACACACTCAACCTGTCCAAATCACACTGAAACATCTCTGTATCCTCCTCACAGCTCACCCTTCCACAGTAAAGCTCCTTCTACACTGTCCCATCAAACACAGTAAGAAGTCTCACAACACCAGGTTAAAGTCCAACAGGTTTATTTGGTAGCAAAAGGCTCTAGCTTTTAGAGCCCCTTCGTCAGGTGAGTGGGAGTTGTGTTCACAAACAGGACATATAAAGACATAAACTCAATTTACAAAATGATGGTGGGAATGCGAGTCTTTACAGGTAATCAAGTCTTAAAGGTATAGACAATGTGAGTGGAGAGAGGGTTAAGCACAGGTTAAAGAGATGTGTATTGTCTCCAGACAGGACAGTAAGTGAGGTTTTGCAAGCCCAGGCAAGTCATGGGGGTTACAGATAGTGTGACATGAACCCAAGATCCCTGTTGAGGCCGTCCTCATGTGTGCGGAACTTTGCTATCAGTCTCTGTTCAGCGACTCTGCGCTGTCGTGTGTTGTGAAGGCCGCCTTGGAGAATGCTTACCCAAAGGTCAGAGGCTGAATGCCCGTGACCACTGAAGTGTTCGCCAACAGGAAGGGAACAGTCTTGCCTGGTGATTGTCGAGCGATGTTCATTCATCCGTTGTTGTAGTGACTGCATGGTCTCCCCAATGTACCATGCCTCAGGACATCCTTTCCTGCAGTGTATCAGGTAGACAACGTTGGCCAAGCTGCAAGAGTATGTACAGTGTACCTGTGGATGGTGTTCTCATGTGTGATGATGGCATCCGTGTTGATGATCAAATGCACCACAACAAAAACCACACCGACCTCCTCAGAAGACAAATGCAGGACATGGTGGACAGAGTACCCTTCATCGTCCAGTACTTCCCCAGGGCGGAGAAGCTGCAGCGTCTTCTCCGGAGTCTTCAACATGTCATTGATGAAGATGAACATCTCGCCAGGGCCATCCCCACACCCCTACTACTTGCCCTCAAACAACCGCACAACCTCAAACAGACCATTGTCCACAGCAAACTACCCAGCCTTCAGGAGAACACTGACCTCAACACCACACAACCCTGCCTCAGCAACCTCTGCAAGACATGCCGGACCATCGACATGGATACCATCATCACACGTGAGAATACCATCCACAGGTACATGGTACATACTCTTGCAGCTTGGCCAACGTTGTCTACCTGATACGCTGCAGGAAAGGATGCCCCGAGGCCTGGTACATTGGGGAGACCATGCAGACACTACGACAACAGATGAATGAACATCGCTCGACAATCACCAGGCAAGACTGTTCCCTTCCTGTTGGCGAACACTTCAGCGGTCACGGGCATTCGGCCTCTGATCTTCAGGTAAGCGTTCTCCTTCACGACAGCGCAGAGTCGCTGAGCAGAGACTGATCGCCAAGTTCCGCACGCATGAGGACGGCCTCAACTGGGATCTTGGGTTCATGTCCCACTATCTGTAACCCCCATGACTTGCCTGGGTTTGCAAAATCTCACTAACTGTCCTGTCTGGTGACATACACATCTCTTTAACCTGTGCTTAACCCTCTCTCCACTCACATTGTCTGTATCTTTAAGACTTGATTACCTGTAAGGACTCGCATTCCCACCATTATTCTGTAAATTGAGTTTGTGTTTTTATATGCCCTGTTTGTGAACTGAAATCCCACTCACCTGACGAAGGGGCAGTGTTCCGAAAGCTTGTGGCTTTTGCTACCAAATAAACCTGTTGGACTTTAACCTGGTGTTGTCAGACTTCTTACTGTGTTTACCCCAGTCCAACGCCGGCATCTCCACAGGTTCCTTCCACACAGCTGACAAAGGGATACCATTTCCGAAGGCTTGTGGGATTACTATCAAATAAACTGGCTGGATTTAACCTGGTGTTGTGAGACTTCTTAACTGTGTTTGATGGGGACAGTCATGTTCTGAATAATTGCAGTGAGAAGGATCGTACACTAGATGGAGAAGGAGAGCAGCAGACTTCACATTGCTGACAATTCATATCAGTTGATATACAGCGACAGACCCGTCCCCACCAGTACTGTACCCCAGTGTTATACAGTGTCAGACCCGTCCCCACCAGTACTGTACCCAGTGTTATACAGCGACAGACCTGTCCCCACCAGTACTGTACCCCAGTGTTATACAGTGTCACACCCGTCCCCACCAGTACTGTACCCCAGTGTTATACAGCGACAGACCCGTCCCCACCAGTACTGTACCCCAGTGTTATACAGCGACAGACCCGTCCCCACCAGTACTGTACCCCAGTGTTATACAGCGACAGACCCGTCCCCACCAGTACTGTACCCCAGCGTTATACAGCGACAGACCCGTCCCCACCAGTACTGTACCCCAGTGTTATACAGCGACAGACCCGTCCCCACCAGTACTGTACCCCAGCGTTATACAGCGACAGACCCGTCCCCACCAGTACTGTACCCCAGTGTTATACAGCGACAGACCCGTCCCCACCAGTACTGTACCCCAGTGTTATACAGCGACAGACCCGTCCCCACCAGTACTGTACCCCAGCGTTATACAGCGACAGACCCGTCCCCACCAGTACTGTACCCCAGCGTTATACAGAGACAGACCCGTCCCCACCAGTACTGTACCCCAGTGTTATACAGTGACAGACCCGTCCCCACCAGTACTGTACCCCAGTGTTATACAGAGACAGACCCGTCGCCACCAGTACTGTACCCCAGTGTTATACAGCGACAGACCCGTCCCCACCAGTACTGTACCCCAGCGTTATACAGCGACAGACCTGTCCCCACCAGTACTGTACCCCAGTGTTATACAGCGACAGACCCGTCCCCACCAGTACTGTACCCCAGCGTTATACAGCGACAGACCCGTCCCCACCAGTACTGTACCCCAGCGTTATGCAGCGACAGACCCGTCCCCACCAGTACTGTACCCCAGCGTTATGCAGCGACAGACCCGTCCCCACCAGTACTGTACCCCAGCGTTATACAGCGACAGACCCGTCCCCACCAATACTGTACCCCAGTGTTATACAGCGACAGACCCGTCCCCACCGGTACTGTACCCCAGTGTTATACAGGGACAGACCCGTCCCCACCGGTACTGTACCCCAGTGTTATACAGGGACAGACCCGTCCCCACCAGTACTGTACCCCAGTGTTATACAGAGACAGACCCGTCCCCACCAGTACTGTACCCCAGTGTTATACAGTGTCAGACCCGTCCCCACCAGTACTGTACCCCAGTGTTATACAGCGACAGACCCGTCCCCACCAGTACTGTACCCCAGTGTTATACAGCGACAGACCCGTCCCCACCAGTACTGTACCCCAGTGTTATACAGCGACAGACCCGTCCCCACCAGTACTGTACCCCAGTGTTATACAGCGACAGACCCACCCCCACCGGTACTGTACCCCAGTGTTATACAGGGACAGACCCGTCCCCACCAGTACTGTACCCCAGTGTTATACAGGGACAGACCCGTCCCCACCAGTACTGTACCCCAGTGTTATACAGAGACAGACCCGTCCCCACCAGTACTGTACCCCAGTGTTATACAGTGTCAGACCCGTCCCCACCAGTACTGTACCCCAGTGTTATACAGCGACAGACCCGTCCCCACCAGTACTGTACCCCAGTGTTATACAGCGACAGACCCGTCCCCACCAGTACTGTACCCCAGTGTTATACAGCGACAGACCCGTCCCCACCAATACTGTACCCCAGTGTTATACAGCGACAGACCCGTCCCCACCAGTACTGTACCCCAGCGTTATACAGCGACAGACCTGTCCCCACCAGTACTGTACCCCAGTGTTATACAGCGACAGACCCGTCCCCACCAGTACTGTACCCCAGTGTTATACAGCGACAGACCCGTCCCCACCAGTACTGTACCCCAGTGTTATACAGCGACAGACCCGTCCCCACCAGTACTGTACCCCAGCGTTATACAGCGACAGACCCGTCCCCACCAGTACTGTACCCCAGCGTTATACAGCGACAGACCCGTCCCCACCAGTACTGTACCCCAGTGTTATACAGAGACAGACCCGTCCCCACCAGTACTGTACCCCAGTGTTATACAGCGACAGGCCCGTCCCCACCAGTACTGTACCCCAGTGTTATACAGCGACAGACCCGTCCCCACCAGTACTGTACCCCAGTGTTATACAGCGACAGACCTGTCCCCACCAGTACTGTACCCCAGTGTTATACAGAGACAGACCCGTCCCCATCAGTACTGTACCCCAGTGTTATACAGAGACAGACCCGTCCCCACCAGTACTGTACCCCAGTGTTATACAGTGACAGACCCGTCCCCACCAGTACTGTACCCCAGTGTTATACAGCGACAGACCTGTCCCCACCAGTACTGTACCCCAGTGTTATACAGCGACAGACCCGTCCCCACCAGTACTGTACCCCAGTGTTATACAGTTTGGGTGTGGGTTATTGAAGGGAGGAGTGTGTCTGAGTGTCACCACGGCAGTGCACAACAACCTGGCTGTGTTTGTGCAGCTTCCGTTTGCACTGATGTCTGCATTATTGAAATGGTCATCAAGTGTCTGATAATGTGACTGTGACTCAGGGTCAGCGCAAGGTTAGGGAGTTCCATAAATATTAAACATTTCCCATCCATTACTGCTGTCTGCAGAGTGGGCTGATGATGTATAAATCTCTACCTATCTCTGTCCTGCTGCCCCCACACCCTCTGCCCCTCTCCCTGCTGCTGCCCCTCTGCCCCTCTCCCTGCTGCTGCCCCTCTGCCCCTCTCCCTGCTGCTGCCCCTCTGCCCCTCTCCCTGCTGCTGCCCCTCTGCCCCTCTCCCTGCTGCTGCCCCTCTGCCCCTCTCCCTGCTGCTGCCCCTCTGCCCCTCTCCCTGCTGCTGCCCCTCTGCCCCTCTCCCTGCTGCTGCCCCTCTGCCCCTCTCCCTGCTGCTGCCCCTCTGCCCCTCTCCCTGCTGCTGCCCCTCTGCCCCTCTCCCTGCTGCTGCCCCTCTGCCCCTCTCCCTGCTGCTGCCCCTCTGCCCCTCTCCCTGCTGCTGCCCCTCTGCCCCTCTCCCTGCTGCTGCCCCTCTGCCCCTCTCCCTGCTGCTGCCCCTCTGCCCCTCTCCCTGCTGCTGCCCCTCTGCCCCTCTCCCTGCTGCTGCCCCTCTGCCCCTCTCCCTGCTGCTGCCCCTCTGCCCCTCTCCCTGCTGCTGCCCCTCTGCCCCTCTCCCTGCTGCTGCCCCTCTGCCCCTCTCCCTGCTGCCCCTCTGCCCCTCTCCCTGCTGCTGCCCCCACGCCCCTCTCCCTGCTGCCCCTCTGCCCCTCTCCCTGCTGCTGCTGCCCCTCTGCCCCTCTCCCTGCTGCTGCCCCCATGTCCTCACTGGGGTGGTTAAGGCAGTCAGATACTTGGCTATGGGGGCCTTCACTTCCTCCTCCCCCCTGCCCCTCATTCCAGTCCCTCTTGCCTCCTCAGGGTAGCAGCAGGTATGGAACCATATAAAACGTACAGCGCAGAATGAGGCCCTTCAGCCCACCTTGTCCATCCCAGCCCAATGACACCGAATGCCCTTCCTTACCCCAACTTTCTCCCTTCCTGTGCCCGGTCCATTGCCCTGTTGCTTACGGCACTCAAGCTGCAGATCCAGTTACTTTTTAAAGAGTTTCAGGTCTTCCCCCCGGCCCCCAAACTCAGGCAGCGAGTTCCAGACACCCACCACCCTCTGTGTAAAAATGTTCTTCCTCATGTCCCCTCCTGTCACTTATCCTGATCTGTGTCCCTGGTTCTAGAATTCTCCACCGAGGGAAACTGAGTTTGATTCTGTCCACTCCAGCACTTCCCCTCATCGTTTGGTACCTCGATCAAATCACTCTTCAACCACCTTTGTTCCGAGGACACTAACCCCAATCTCTCCTCACAGCTACACTTCCCTATCCCCGCCACATTCTTGTAAACCTCGGCTCACCTCCCCCCTCTCTCTCGCTCACCTCCCCCCTCGCTCGCTCCCCCCCCGCTCACCCCTCTCTCTCTCTCTCTCGCGCTCACCCCCCCCCTCTCGCTCAACCCCCCCCCTCGCTCAACCCCCCCCTCCCTCTCTCTCGCTCATAAATTCAATATCCTGATCCCCCCCCCCCCCGCCCCATATCCCTCGATCCCTTTAGCCCCAAGAGCGATATCTAATTTCTTCCTGAAATCACACAACGTTTTGGCCTCAACTACTTTCTGTGGGAGTGAATTCCACACATTCCCCACCCTCTGGGTGAAGAAATTTCTCCTCACCTCAGTTCTAAAAGATTTACCATAAGATACAGGAGCAGAATTAGGCCATTTGGCCCATTGAGTCTGCTCCATTCAATCACGGCTGATAAGTTTCTCATTCTCCCGTAACCCTCGATCCCCTTACCAATAAGAAGCTGTCTATCTCTGTCTTAAACACACTCAGTGACCCGGCCTCCTCTGTGGCAATGAATTCCACAGATTCACCATCCTCTGGCTGAAGAAATTATTACAACACGGAGATTGGTCTCTTTTGAGATGCTACACCAAATCCCCCAAAGAGGAATCCCTCGCTCTGTAATCTGTGAAAAGTCTATGGGACGGTGTGAACTGTCCTTCAGTAACATTTAGTGGGTAACTCACAGAAATACCCAGCATTCACTTTAAAATAAACACTTAACTATTTATTTATTTAACCAACCGGGAGCTTTAGCTAAACAAGTAACACACTGAATAAAATAAGATTCTACTGGAATGCTGTTCAAATAAATACAATATCCATTCATTAACAAAAAATATAATGGAGTTTAGTCATACAAAAGAAAACCTGGAGTTTCTCGGTTGATTTCTCCATCTGTGAGTTCTCTCTGATTTGGTACCTTTCTCTGGTTAGATGGTACGTTCTCTTTAGAGATATCTGATTCTTACAGGGTGGAGAGACCCTCTCGAGGTTTGAGAAGTGGCAGTTGCTATCTCCTGTTTTTCCCCCTTTTGCTCTCTTTTATATCAGTGATGACCTTTCAACTTTCCTACAACAGGATTGGTCTGCCTTTGTCAACAACATCACATTCAAATCTTACAGGTTCTTGGTAGCGAAGTGCCTGCTGTAAATTGATTGGGCTAATTTAAATAACAACAGGTTGTCTTTGTCTAGACGACTGCTTGACTTTTTGATATCAATGTTTCAGTCTGGGACTCTGTGTGTACTTTTCATTTTAGACCTCCGCACACTGGAACCAGTTTGGGTCTCCTTATTTGAGGAAGGGGAGGCAGTTCAGAGGGAGGGTCACCAGATCGATTCCGGGGATAAAAGGGTTGAATAACGAGGAGAGATTAAACAGTTTGGGTTTGTACTCGCTGGAGTTTAGAAGGATAAGGGAGGATCTGATCGACGGAAATAAAATACTAAAACAGAGCCTGGGAGGGAAGAGGGACCCGAGTCCCTGGAGGTGAATGGGGAGAGCTTCCTCGCGGTCAGTGGGTGGGGGTGGTGTGATTACTGCGGTCAGTGGGTGTGGGGGTGGTGTGATTACTGTGGTCAGTGGGTGTGGGGGTGGTGTGATTACTGTGGTCAGTGGGTGTGGGGGTGGTGTGATTACTGTGGTC
>NW_027650201.1:122500-137727 GCF_965287045.1 Carcharhinus amblyrhynchos | reverse complement strand
GCTCCCCCCCCCCCACACCACCTCCGTCCGTCCTGACACCCCTCCCCAGTGGGAGGAGTCTGTGTTTTACAGTGTGGTCACTGCTGCTACGGAGGAAATACCTGTGCATGCACAGCAAGATCCCTCAGTGAGCTGTTGGGCCCACAGCCCAAATCACCAGGTTGTTTCATGATGACGACGGCCCCTAACCGCCCCCCGCCCACCCTCACCCCATGCTCAAGAGGCCGGAATTGGAGGGGCACAGAGATCTCGGAGAGTGGTAGGAGGTGACAGAGATAGGGAGGGTTGTAGGGGCTGGAGGTGGTTACGGAAATAGGGAGGGTTGTAGGGGCTGGAGGATGTTAGATAAGGAGGGTTGTAGGGGCTGGAGGAGGTTAGATAAGGAGGGTTGTAGGGGCTGGAGGAGGTTAGATAAGGAGGGTTGTAGGGGCTGGAGGAGGTTACGGAAATAGGGAGGGTTGTAGGGGCTGGAGGATGTTAGATAAGGAGGGTTGTAGGGGCTGGAGGAGGTTACAGAGATGTGTGTTGGAGAGGTTAGAGATAGGAAGGGTTGTTGGGACTGGCGAGTTTACAGAGATGGGTTTAATTATCATATCTGTGGGACTGATGGACTTTGCCGTGAGATTCCAATAGTGACAGTTCGTGGCCTCAATTCAGTATTGAGGCTGACTCATCCAACTGGCTCACTGTGTCATAAAGATTAAGCTGGGTGCTAAACATAGATCATCTTTACGGCTCTGATCACTCTCTGCTGCTACTCCTGCGCGCCCTCGAGGGAAGATGTATCCCCATCTCTAGCGGGGGGCCCTCAGTTGAGGAGGCGGGTAGGCACCCTCACAGTCGAATAGCCAGATGCCGTTCACTCTTGCTCCTGGGGAAGGAGTCACTCACAGCCTCAGTGAGGATAGAAAGGGGGTGAATGTTGGGGAGAGCAGCAAGAGCCTGGCCTGTGTAGAGAGGCCTGAATCCAGAGGCCCTGCAGACAAGAGGCTGTTTGTTTCTCTACAAACATAACCGGTTTGACGATTGTAATTCAGGACAGGGGCAATCGAGTTCACTGCCTATTTACAGCTGGCAAGGGCTTGCAGCAGTTGGCATCGAGAACAAAGGCCTCCCTATTCAGATTGGGCTGAATGCCTAGCAAGGTGACGGGGACTCTCCCGAGCAACGCTCCTTGGTTACGCAATCCAGGGTGACTGAGGCCTAGCGCCTTTCACTGGAGCCTGACTGTTGCTAAGGAACGCTGGGTGGACTGAAGCTTCTTGACCTTGCAGGCCTAGCAAGGGAAGGGAGCAGGATGGGGGAGGTGCAGTGTGTGGGAATTTAATGTTTAGATAACCCCCTCTACCTGTCATCTGTCTGCTTATTACTGTATTCACCACTTGAGCCTGTTACACAGGAACAGGAGGAGGCCATTCAGCCCCACTCGAGCCTGTTACACAGGAACAGGAGGAGGCCATTCAGCCCCACTCGAGCCTGCTACACAGGAACAGGAGGAGGCCATTTATTTCACAGCTCAATCCTGTCAGCCCTGGAATTGTTCTGGCGAGTCCGTTCTGTCCTCCTGTCCAAGAGAATCTATTCTGATGGGGCCTTGAACCCACAACCTGATGCACCAACTGCACCACCCCCATGATTCAAACTCCCCACTAAAGGCCCAAATCTGCCAGCAGTGAGGGAGCGCCGCACTGTGGGAGGGTTGGTGCCGAGGGAGTGCCGCACTGTGGGAGGGTCGGTGCCGAGGGAGTGCCGCACTGTGGGAGGGTTGGTGCCGAGGGAGTGCCGCACTGTGGGAGGGTCAGTGCCGAGGGAGCGCCGCACTGTGGGGGGGTCAGTGCCGAGGGAGTGCCGCACTGTGGGGGGGTCAGTGCCGAGGGAGTGCCGCACTGTGGGAGGGTTGGTGCTGAGGGAGTGCCGCACTGTGGGAGGGTCGGTGCCGAGGGAGTGCCGCACTGTGGGAGGGTCGGTGCCGAGGGAGCGCCGCACTGTGGGAGGGTCGGTGCCGAGGGAGTGCCGCACTGTGGGAGGGTCGGTGCCGAGGGAGTGCCGCACTGTGGGAGGGTTGGTGCCGAGGGAGTGCCGCACTGTGGGAGGGTCGGTGCCGAGGGAGCGCCGCACTGTGGGAGGGTCAGTGCTGAGGGAGTGCCGCACTGTGGGAGGGTCAGTGCTGAGGGAGCGCCGCACTGTGGGAGGGTCAGTGCTGAGGGAGTGCCGCACTGTGGGAGGGTCAGTGCTGAGGGAGTGCCGCACTGTGGGAGGGTCAGTGCTGAGGGAGTGCCACACTGTGGGAGGGTCAGTGCCGAGGGAGCGCCGCACTGTGGGAGGGTCAGTGCCGAGGGAGCGCCGCACTGTGGGAGGGTCAGTGCCGAGGGAGCGCCGCACTGTGGGGAGGGTCGGTGCTGAGGGAGCGCCACACTGTGGGAGGGTCGGTGCCGAGGGAGCGCCGCGCTGCGGGAGGGTCGGTGCTGAGGGAGCGCCACACTGTGGGAGGGTCGGTGCCGAGGGAGCGCCGCGCTGTGGGAGGGTCGGTGCCGATGTTGGAAACAGTGACATTAGTTGAAAAGCTGATAGGGTTGATGTGTTTACTGCACTGTCAGCAAAATCAGTTCCTCCTCTGGGAGAGGATCAAAGTCAGCTGTCAGATAGCAGAAAGCGACGCGTCCGTCACTCAGACACCAACCAGGGAGCGGAAACTGGAACTGCTGTGGCCACGTAGCAATGCAGGAGGGAAAGCACAGAGACCGAGAGGAGTTGGAGTGTGGGGCAGGACGGGATGGGGAAAAGATACCAGCTGAGGGTGAGATTCAGAAGACGGAAAGAGCGAGGTGGGGGGTGCAGAGAGAGAGACAAAGCGGGCCGGGAAAGAGTGACTGAGTTGGTGATAGGGAGGGGGCAGGGTAAAGCACCTCGCAGCCAGCGAAGGGTTTAGAAGTGAAGTCATTGCTGTAACATCGGCAATGCCAATTAGTGCACAGCAAGATCCCACATATCTCAACATGATAGTGACACGGATCTTTGTTTCTTTTTAGTGATGTTGATAGAGGGATGGAAATTGGACTCCTGGACAGTGGGGAGAAGTGGGGGGGGGGGGGGGGGGGTGTTGCACATTTCAGATGGAGATGAGGAGGAATTTCTTCTCACCCTTGAATATATTCAATGAGCTGCAGCCCCCACTGCTTTGGGGGGGGAGGGGGGGGTGGTGGGGGGAAGGATTCCACAGACAGACCACTCTCTGAGAGCAGAAATTCCTCCTCATCTCCGTCTTCAATAGGAGACCCCCTCATTCTGAAACTGTGTCCCACCCCCGCCCCCGCAGTGGAGACGATCTCTTACTGATCACTCTGTCCGATGTCCTTCAGAACTCTGTGAGTCGCAATGCGATGGCCTCTCATTCTTCAAAGCTCTGGGGAATACAGGCCCAAATCTGCTCAGGCTCTCGCTCTGGGACAATTCCACCCCCACCACCTCCCTGCTGCAATATGCATTTAATTCCCTCTGCCAAATCAATATATAATGTGAACAATTGGGATCCGTACACAGATCCCTGCAGTAACCCACTAGTCACTGCCCACCTGTACGTTGTACAGCTGCAGCAAGATTTCCCGATTCTAATACTCCAACCCCCTTGATATAAGGAGAACGTTCCATTAGCCTTCCCGATTACCTGCTGCCCCTCTGCCTGCTTTTGATGAATTGAGCTAGTATTTTGTGATGTTTCCCTCGGTGCGATTTTGGAATCTCCCTGAAGGAGTATACCTCACTTTGTAATCTTAAGTGAGTGTGTGAAGGGAGTAGGAAGTTATTAGTTTTGGTAAATTATAACAGGGTCGGACACACTCTTTATCGTGAACAATTAATAGGTCTTTATTTTTAAAACTGCTGACAACTTTATTAAAACGATTAACAAACTGAATAAAGTCCCCAGTAAAATGCTGTCTGAATAATGAATGAAACAAAGGCTTTTAAATTCCAGTCATTCTCAGGAGGATATACAAACAACCAGGCACTTGTTAGAGGTCTGAAGGTCTTTTCTGTTCACGTCTGACACATCTTGCGCGCAGATCTATTTTTTGACTGTAAATGGTAGGTTTTATGGAGACATACATTAAACTGCAGGATGAGAGACTCTCCTCTCCCCCCTCCTGACTAAAGAGATGGCAAGATTACGCTAACCATTCTTTCCCCTTGTCCGGGTTTAAATACCTAGAATTACCTCACAATATTCCTGCAATTTGAGTGGTTTGAGGTTGTCAACAACACTCAAAAATTGAGCCCTTGCTTTAAATTAATTGGTCCAATTCAAAAGCCTGTTTTGTTCTGCCGGAACTCTGGCTGCTGGGTTTTTGAACAATGCTGCAAAGTTGGCTTCTGCAGCTTCGATTTAAAAATCCAAGCACATGCTTTTTAAAGAGACAATGCCGTATGATCTCTTCTGGTTTTCTTAGTATTTCTTTTCAGTATTTACATTTGACAAACACCACATTTTTTAACCTTATATGTGCAACTTCATAACAGTTTGTGGACAGTTGTGTCTGGAGTGTGTGCTGAGAGATACCTGGTATACTGGTGTGTCAGAGTAAGGAGGTGGGCACCAAATGGGCACAGGGTATCAAAAACAGGCTTTTGAATTGGACCAATGAGTTTAAAGCAAGCACTCAAATTTGAGTGTTTTGACAACCTCAAACCACTCAAATTGCAGGAATATTGTGAGATAATTCTTGGTATTTAAAACTAGAAGGAGTCTGGCAAACTTCAACTCATTCACCAATGCCTGGCCATAACAATGGCATTTCCAGCAAGATGGTTGTGGTGGTTGGAGTTCGATCATCTCAGCTCCAGGACATCCCTGCAGGAGTTCCTCAGGGTCGTGTGTGAGGCCCCAGCCACCTTCAGCTTCTTCATCAATGACCTTCCCTCCATCATAAGGTCAGAAGTGGGGATGTTCACTGATGACTGCACAATGTTCAGCACCGTTCACCACTCCTCAGATCCTGAAGCAGCCCGTGTCCAAATGCAGCAAGACCTGGACAATATCCAGGCTCGGGCTGACAAGTGGCGAGTAACATTCACCCCACACAAGCACCAGGCAATGCCCATCGCCAACAAGAGAGGATCTAACCATCTCCCCTTGACATTCAATGGCATTCCCATCGCAGAATCCCCCCCCACTATCAACATCCTGGGGGTTACCATTGACCAGAAACTGAACTGGACCCAGCCATATAAATACTGTGGCTCCCAGAGCAGGTCAGAGGCTGGGAATCCTGTGGGGAGGGTGACACAGTGGTTAGCACTGCTGCCTCATAGCACCAGGGATGTAAGTTCAATTTTGGTCTTGGGTCATTGTCTGTACATTCTCCCTGTGTCTGCATGGGTTTCCTCCCACACTCCAAAGATGTGTAGGTTAGGTGGACTGGCCAGGGTAAATGTGGGGTTACAGAGATCCAGGGGTGAGTTGAAGGACCTGATTCTGTCAGAGATTCAGTACAGACTCAATGGGCCGAATGGCTTCCTTTCGGAACTGTCAGGATTCTCTGAGTAACTCACCTCCTGACTCCCTCCCAAAGCCTGTCCACCATCTACAAGGCACAAGTCAGGAGTGTGATGGAATACTCTCCCATTCGCCTGGATGAGTGCGGCTCCGACACGTTTTTCTATTTATTCGTTCCCGGCGATGTGAGTGTCACTGGCCGGGCCCCGCATTTACCCCCATCCCTAATCGCCCCCCGAGAAGGTGGTGGGTGAGTTGCCATTTTGAACCCGCTGCAGTCCCGTGTGATGTAGGTACACCCACAGCGCTGTTAGGAAAAGAGTTCCAGGATTTTTGACCCAGTGAAGGAATGGCTGATATATTTCCAAGTCAGGATGGTGTGTGGGTGTGTGTTGGGTGGGGGGGGAATGGTGGAGCTTGGAGGGGGAACTTGCAGGCGGTGGGTGATCCATGGTGTCTGCTGCCCCTGTCCTTCTAGGGGGTAGAGGTGGTGGGTTTGGGTGGCGCTGTCGAAGGAGCCTTGGCGAGTCGCTGCGGTGCATCTTGTAGACGGTACACACTGCTGCCGCTGTGCGTCGGTGGGGGAGGGAGTGAGTGTCGAGGGTGGGTGGTTAGCGTATCGATTGAGCGGGGGGGGCGGGGTGGTGCGCTTTGTCCCGGATGGTTTCGAGCTTCTTGAGTGTTGTCAGAGCCGTGCTCATCCAGGCGCGTGGAGCAGGACAGGGGGAGACCAGAACTCGGGGACCAGCAATGTAAGATGGTCACTCATAAATCCAGTGGGAGGAATTGAGGAGAAAGCTCTTTATCCAGAGAGTGGGGAGAGTGCGGGAGTCGCTCCCACGGGGAGTGGTTGAGGTGAATCCTGTCGATGTGTTTAAGGGGGATGGGTGAGTGTGCTGAATGTGTGTCTCTCCGTCTCTGTCCTTCTTCCTCTCTCTCTCTTCCCCACTTCCCCTCTGTCTGTCCCCCACTTCCCCTCTGTCTCATGAATGGGAGGTGAAATTTGGAAACACAGTGGTTCTGGGGAGTTGGGGGGGGGGGGGGCAGATGTGCTTCTGTAGTTACTGGGGATTGTGTGTGTGTGTATGCATGGGGAGGGAACCAGGAATGGAGGGGGGAAACGGAGGGACATGGGACAAGCAGGGGGGCATGTGGATGGTAATGGGGAGGGGGGTAGTTTTGGAGTAAACCCAGGCTAATGACCCACTTGGCTGGCTTACATCAGGAGGGTGCTGTCTGACCAGGTGAGGCATCGCGGCAGACCCAGTCCTTGCCTTGGCCCACCCCCCGCTTGCCCTGACCAAGCACCGTGTGTGAGCAGTGATGGCGCTGGAAGCGATGTCTGGTGTGTCTCTCGGGGGAGGGTTGAGGACAACATTCTTACGCGCGGACTCCAAGCGAGGGCAGGCGGAGAAGGAGGAGAGATGAGACTATATTTTTTCATCATTTTCCAACATGTTATTTTATTACGAAACCATTCATTCCACTTGCCAGGTGTCAGTCCATCAGTTAGATCAAAAATAAACACTTCACAATCCAGCAAGCAAGCTTTAAACTCTACAAACTCAGCGGCCGCCAGGCGTGTTACTGTACAAAGGCGAATCCCAACAACAACCACTGCCCCCCCCCCCCCACCCACTCCCAGTCCCCACAGGACAGGAGCAGGAGAGAACTTTCCTCTGACGGGGTCCACAAGGGGAACAGGGGTGGTGGGGGGAGGAAAGCGGGGGGGGGGTCAAACCTTAACAGAATCGGGCCATTCATTTTTGTTAGGTAGGTGATGAGGGGGGGAGATTGAGGGTTACTGAGGCAGGTAGATGGAGTTACGATACAGATTAGCCCTGACATGACTGACTGAGGGACAGGCTTGAGAGAGAAGGGCTGAATGGCCTGCGACGCTCTCTCACATCCCACAGAAGAAAATACACAAGATCCCTGGTGTTCATGGCCCAGCACAGTGGTTAGCGCTGCTACCTCAAAGCTCCAGGGACCTGAGTTCGCTTCCCGGCCTTGGTTCGCAGTCTGTGTGGAGTTTGCACACTCTCCCCGTGTCTGCGTGGGTTTCCCCTGGGTGCCCCGATTTCCTCCCACAGTCCAAAGATGTGCAGGTTAGGTGGATTGGCCATGCTAAATTGCCCCTTAGTGTCCAAAGATGTGCGGGTTAGGTGGATTGGCCATGTTAAATTGCCCCTTAGTGTCCAAAGATGTGCAGGTTAGGGAATTAGCCATGCTAAGTTGTCCCTTAGTGTCCAAAGGTGTGCAGGTTAGGTGGATTGGCCAGGGTAAATTGCCCCTTTGTGTCAGGGGAATTAGCAGGGTAAATATTTAGCGTTACGGGCCTAGGTGGGATTGTGGTTGGTGCAGACTCAATGGGCTGAATGGCCTCTTTCTGCACTGTAGGGATTCTGTGATTCTTGGGGTGCAGTATCTCCCAGCCAAGAAAACAAAAGTGGTGATTTGGATTTATCGATCACTTTGGCTGTCTGAGGGATCTTGATTTCTGCAACTTGGACTTTCTGCCTCAGCGCGTGCCCTCCAAAGAGGACCAAAAAAAAAACTTAATCGGCTGTAGGGTGCCGGTGGGACGTCTGGAGACCTGGCTGATCTCCGGAGAAGCTCGAATTGCCCCCTTGCCCAATTCAAAGTAGGCCCGAGCCATACTCCCGGTTGCCATGGCAGCAGTCCCGGCCTCCGGAGCCAACCAGGTAAGTTAAAGGCTCAGATTGCAACCGGTCACCGTCCCTTTATTTAAACAGTCCCCTTCTCTGGAGGAGGGAGGCCTCGGCTCAATGGCTCCGATTAAGGTCTGACGTTATTAAAGCGAGGCTCTGATTTTCAAATCCCCTGAGGCCGCGTTGGTGTCAGTTTGCCGATTTGGCACATTGCTGACGGGTTCTGGCTCGTTCCAGTATCTCCCACACACACACACACACACGGGAGAGGCAGCCCTTCAGCCCATCGAGCCGGTGCTGGCCCTTTCACTCAGAGAGAGATACGTCCAATTAATCCCACACTCTCTCCCCCTCCCCCCCCCACTCTTTCTTAACACTGTAAATATTTCCCCTTCAGTTACCGACTTGATTTGCACCCTCAGCTTCCTCAAGGCTAAATCCGTGCCCACTTCTCCTTTCGAGATCACAACAACTCGCCGTGTTAACAAATAAATCCCCCCCCACTCCCGGTTAGTTGACTAAATCTCTTCAAATTTTCTTCCCTCCACCACCCCATCCCCGGTTAGTTTACTAAATCTCCTCAAACTGTCCTCCCCCCCACCCCCACAACCCCGGTTCCCGACCCTCCTGCTGCTACTTTCTCCTCATTCACTCGATCGAAGCCCACTCGTGATAGTGACGGCCTCGATTAAATCCCCCCCCCCACCTTAACCTTCTCTGCTCCAATGGAGAACGATCCCAGCTCCTCCCAGTCTCCCTCAACACACAAACTAAAGCTCCCTCTCCCCACCCATAATGCCAACATTTTTAAATAAGTAACTGTGAGTTATATATTAATATCCATGTTATATATTAGAATATAAATAGATAATGATTGGCAGAATGGACTTAATAATTGCTTCAGTTTCAGTCGCATAGAAAGATCCCAATATCAGCACATGGGGGGAGGGGGGGGGTAAAGAACGTGGCCTCCCCCCACCGTAATCAGTCTGAATTCCCCCTCCAATCAAACCCTACTGGGAAAAGGGGGTCATTCGAGCTAAAAATAAAGCTCCCTCTACACTGTCCCCATCAAACACTCCCAGGACAGGTACAGCACGGGGTTAGATACAGAGTAAAGCTCCCTCTACACTGTCCCCCATCAAACACTCCCAGGACAGGTACAGCACGGGGTTAGATACAGAGTAAAGCTCCCTCTACACTGTCCCCCATCAAACACTCCCAGGACAGGTACAGCACGGGGTTAGATACAGAGTAAAGCTCCCTCTACACTGTCCACCCATCAAACACTCCCAGGACAGGTACAGCACGGGGTTAGATACAGAGTAAAGCTCCCTCTACACTGTCCCCTTTCAAACACTGCCAAGACAGGTACAGCACAGGGTTAGATGCGGAGTAAAGCTCCCTCTACACTGTCCCCCATCAAACACTCCCAGGACAGGTACAGCACGGGGTTAGATACAGAGTAAAGCTCCCTCTACACTGTCCCCATCAAACACTCCCAGGACAAGTACAGCACGGGGTTAGATACAGAGTAAAGCTCCCTCTACACTGTCCCCTTTCAAACACTGCCAAGACAGGTACAGCACAGGGTTAGATGCGGAGTAAAGCTCCCTCTACACTGTCCCCCATCAAACACTCCCAGGACAGGTACAGCACGGGGTTAGATACAGAGTAAAGCTCCCTCTACACTGTCCCCATCAAACACTCCCAGGACAGGTACAGCACGGGGTTAGATATGGAGTAAAGCTCCCTCTACACCGTCCCCATCAAACACTCCCAGGACAGGTACAGCACGGGGTTAGATACAGAGTAAATCTCCCTCTACACTGTCCCCTTTCAAACACTGCCAAGACAGGTACAGCACGGGGTTAGATACGGAGTAAAGCTCCCTCTACACTGTCCCCCCATCAAACACTCCCAGGACAGGTACAGCACGGGGTTAGATACGGAGTAAAGCTCCCTCTACACTGTCCCCCATCAAACACTCCCAGGACAGGTACAGCACGGGGTTAGATACAGAGTAAAGCTCCCTCTACACTGTCCCCCATCAAACACTCCCAGGACAGGTACAGCACGGGGTTAGATACAGAGTAAAGCTCCCTCTACACTGTCCCCCATCAAACACTCCCAGGACAGGTACAGCATGGGGTTAGATACAGTTTCCCCCCCCACCTCCACCCCTCGCTCCCCCCACCTCCCATCCCCTTCCTCCCTCTCTCTAAGATTGCATAGTTATTTTAAAAATAAATCTGACATTAAAGTGCATTGTCGGGGAGGGTTGGCGCCTGGCGTTTAAAACTGCCAATTAGAATTGTGCCTTCACAAATTAATTAATTACGCAGGAAATCAGTTGATCTCTGGCCATTCTGACCCTCACATCACACTCTCGTATATGACAATCTTCTCCTCCAGCGAGGGCCCCACTGAGGAGGGTCTGGCAGAGTCCGCAGTCACCCCTCTGTACTGCAGGTGGTGGGATGACCAGATCGGAGTGGTCAGTTGGTGCCAGCGCTGCAGAGAGATACAGAGGAGAGTGAAACAGAGAGAGAGGAGGAGAGGGGGAGAACGAGACAGTGAGGAGGAGGGGTGGAGAGGGGGAGAATAAGACAGAGAGGAGGAGGGGTGGAGAAAGAGGGGGAGAACGAGAGAGAGAGAGAGAGGTGGGGTGGAGGAAGAGGGTAGTGGAGGGAGGGGGGAGAGAGGGAGGGGGGAGAGAGGGAGGGGGGAGAGAGGGACAGATAGTGTAATGGGAGAGAGGGACAGAAAGACAAAAGGTGAGAGGGAGGGAGAGAAAGTGAAAAAAGTATTGTCAGAACACAGAACCCAACAGTGCAGAAGGCGGCCATTTAGCCCATCGAGTCTGCACTGACCACAATCCCAGACAGGCGCTATCCCCATAACCCCATGCATTTACCTTAGCTGGATTCCCTGATACCAAGGGGCAATTTATCATGGCCAATCCACCTAACCTGCACATCTTCGGACTGTGGGAGGAAACCGGAGCACTCAGAGGAAACCCACGCAGACATGGGGAGTATGTGCAGTCTCCACACAGACAGTGACCCGCGGCTGGAATTGAACCCGGGTCCCTGGTGCTGTGAGGCAGCAGTGCGAACCACTTGTACCACCATGCCGAATGTTGTTTGAACTTAAATAAAAGCCTGAGGGTTCAGTTAGCCTCCAGTCCTCCAGGGGGCGAGTGGAAAGGGAGTCCGGCTTGTTCATTTGGGATTTGAGTGCCCAAGTGCCTTGGCTAGTGGACCTCCAGTGGCATTGCTCTGAGAGTGTACAGGGATTAACTCCGTTCCCGGAGAGGGGAGGCACATCGAAGGGTGATTGGCAAACACTGCTGGAATTCTCAGAGTGGGCAAGGGGCAGACAATGGGAAGGTCTGGTCTCGGGTGAGCGTGGCCCTAAAATTCCCCCCATTTTCTTGTCAAAACTTTCCATTCTGCACGCTTCAGAGCAAATGTATAACCATCCAGCAAATATATACTGGGTGAGAGGAGAATGCTGACTGGTTGGCATGTGGGAGAGGTCTTGCCAGAATGAGTGCACCAGTTGATGGTGACTAACAGTTAACTGCCAAGCACTGTACTAAGAAAGCACTGCACTGTCGGAGGGTCGGTGCCGAGGGAGCGCCACACTGTCGGAGGGTCGGTGCCGAGGGAGCGCCGCACTGGCGGAGGGTCGGTGCCGAGGGAGCGCCGCACTGGCGGAGGGTCGGTGCCGAGGGAGCGCCGCACTGGCGGAGGGTCAATGCAGTTTCTGGCATATGGCTGCGTATGCGTGGGATCTTGCTGGGCGCCACACAGGAATGGCAGTGGGTAGCTCAGGGTGGTGCTGAGTGCCCCCCACCCCCTCTCCCCCAGCCCCATGCCCATCCCACACGGCGTTTACTGACCTTTGCCAACGTTCCTCTCCCTCGCGAGAGCTTGTACAGGATGGTGGTGGGGATACAGAGCATGGAGGCCAGTGCCAGGCACCACCCCAAGGCTTCACCCCACCACGGGTAGGTGTAGACCTTGTTGTACGTCAGGGGCTTGTAGTTGATGAGATGGAAGAGGAAAATTCCCTGGTGATTGTGGGAGAGAGGGAGCGGAAGAGAGAGAGAGAGAGAGGCAGAGTTAGTTTGTGTTGGGCCAGAGGGAGGCCGGTTTCGATTGGCCAGCCGAATAAATCCGCCATGATTTTCAGTCGAGCCCTCGGCCTGAACCAGGCCCAACGTTAGACCAGGAGGCCCGAAACTGAGGCTGGGGGGTGGGGGGGGGAACACTCAGCCCATCGCAGTGTGCTCGTTTCCTTGGCCAGCAGAGACTATTTCTCAGGGTCTACCTTTCAGAATCGTGTACATTGCAATGCCCCTCCTTCGAAACTCTGGACAATGTAGGCCTGATATACTGGGTCTCGCACTGTAGGAACCGCAACCCCCCCCCCCCCCCCCCCCCCCCAAACCCTCCCTATCCCACTGACCACCATCCCGGTCAGCCCTCGTGGTACCGCCCCACTGATCGGTGCGGCTACCCTGCACCCTTTGAAAAGGGCAGAGAGTGAGAGGGCAGCAAGAATGCCGATTTACCAAGCAGCACAGTGGCGCAGCGGGTTAGCGTTGCTGTTTCACAGCGCCAGGGACCCGGGGTTCGATTCCCGGCTCGGGTCACTGTCTGTGTGGAACCTGCACATTCTCCCTGTGTCTGCGTGGGTTTCCTCCGGGTGCTCCGGTTTCCTCCCACAGTCCAAAGATGTGCAGATTGGGTGGACTGGCTGTGGTAAATTGCCCCTGAGTGCCAGGGGAACTAGCTAGGGTAAATGTATGGGGTTATGGGAATAGGAGTTGGGTGGGATTGCAATCAGTGCAGGCTAGATGGGCCGAGTGGCCTCTTTCTGTGCTGTGGGGATTCTCTGACGACCACCTTACCCACTCCTCCCCACCCGTGTGGCCACAGCAAGGCTTCTCCGTCTCCCCCCCCCGCCCCCGTCCTCCCATCCCCCTCCCCCAGTGACCCCCCCCACACCCCCCTCGGCCTTCCTCAGGCCTCGCCCCACCTGCAGGCTGTCCCTCTGGGGAGCGCACTGCGCCTCCCAGCTCCGACCACTGCGAACATCGACATCTGCCTTCCAGCCCGCTCCCCACCAAACCTTCCCGAAATTCCGAATCCATCCCGAGTATGATGCCTCCAACAGTCGATAGGCCTGTGCCAGAATGGCCGCTCGGGGCCCCGCGGGGGTGTGGGGTTGTTGTTTTTGGTTTGGTGACTCACACGACATGCACCCCCACCCCCCCAACCTCGCCCTCTCCCCCCTACTCTCTCTTGACCCCTTCCCCTCTCCCCCCCAACCCGCCCCCACCCCCCCAACTCTCTCCCCCCCACACCTCCGCAAATACCTTCTCTACCTAACCTCCGACCCAACCTCCGCTTCCACCCCCGGCCCACCCACTCACCCTCCCACCCCCGGCCCACCCACTCACCCTCCCACCCCCGGCCCACCCACTCACCCTCCCACCCCCGGCCCACCCACTCACCCTCCCACCCCACCCACTCACCCTCCCACCCCCGGCCCACCCACTCACCCTCCCACCCCCGGCCCACCCACTCACCCTCCCACCCCCGGCCCACCCACTCACCCTCCCACCCCCGGCCCACCCACTCACCCTCCCACCCCCGGCCCTCCCACTCACCCTCCCACCCCCGGCCCACCCACTCACCCTCCCACCCCCGGCCCACCCACTCACCCTCCCACCCCCGGCCCACCCACTCACCCTCCCACCCCCGGCCCACCCACTCACCCTCCCACCCCCGGCCCACCCACTCACCCTCCCACCCCCGGCCCACCCACTCACCCTCCCACCCCCGGCCCACCCACTCACCCTCCCACCATCTCCGAGGGTCTTACCAGGCAGACGAGCGGGGTCACAAAACTCCAACACCACTTCATCAAAGGGAGGGGCCGGTACCCCACCATGCACGCAATGTCAAGCATGAAGCGGTCTGCTCCTGTAACGAGAGGGGAGGGGGGGGGGGGGGAGGGCGGTAGGGGAGTGGAAAAGGTTACAAGGAAAGAGTTCTCGAAGCACAACGCCTGGAACGGGAGCTGGAGTCGGGGCCGTTCAGCCCCTCCAACCTGCTCTCCCCCCCATTCTATCAGCTCTGATTGGCCCCCTCCACTCCACTTTCCCTGACCCTCTCCCCTCATGACCCTCGACAACCATCACACTCCTGACTCGTGCCTTGTAGATGGTGGACAGGCTTTGCGGGGGGGAGTTAGGAGGTGAGTTACTCTCCGCAGGATTCCCAGCCTCTGATCTGCTCTGGGAGCCACAGTATTTCTATGGCTGGGTCCAGCTCAGTTTCTGGTCAATGGTAACCCCTCAGGATGTTAATAGTTGGGGGTTGGGGGGTGGCGGGGGGGAGTGGTGTGGATTCAGCTATAGGAATGCCATTGAATGTCAAGGGGAGATGGTTAGATCCTCTCTTGTTGGAGATGGACATTGCCTGGTGCTTGTGTGGTGCCAATGTTACTCGCCACTTGTCAGCCCGAGCCTGGATATTGTCCAGGTCTTGCTGCATTTGGACACGGGCTGCTTCAGGATCTGAGGAGTGACGAATGGTGCTGAACATTGTGCAGACATCAGCAAACATCCCCACTTCTGACCTTATGATGGAGGGAAGGACATTGATGAAGCTGAAGATGGCTGGGGCCTTGGACACGACCCTGAGGAACTCCTGCGGACTGACTGAAAGAAAAACGCAGAAAGGGGTACTTACCATAAACCCACGCCACAACTATACACTCCCAGAAAGCTTGCCACAGTAAAGTCATCCCACTTGCTGAGTAATAGTCGAAGATCTGGAAGATGTACATCCCACCCTGTGTGCGTGACGGGAAGGTCGTTGAGAGGTCACTCTTTAAGGTCAGCCTTCGTCCCCCACCCACGCACACACCCTCCGCCACCCCCCCCGAACATTTCCCTCCCCCTGCACATCCCTCCCCCCCTTTGACCCGCTGTGCGGTCCACAGAAAGGTCAACCAATCGGGCGCTGCCCTTTAAGGTCAAGTTT
>NW_027650201.1:62500-117500 GCF_965287045.1 Carcharhinus amblyrhynchos | reverse complement strand
AGACACGGGGAGAACGTGCAGACTCTGCACAGGCAGTGATCCGAGCCGGGAATCGAAGCTGGGTCCCTGGCGCTGTGAGGCAGCAGTGCTAACCACTGCGCCACCGTTGGCTAACGTCTCTCCCTGATGTGTTTGCGGAACTTACACCAACAGAGCACAGAGTTCTGAGAGCCCAGCGCAATGGTCAGAGGAGGACTGAGAGTTCCAGAGGGGAGATGGGACACAACAAATTGGCCGGAGCAAGTCTAAAGCTCGGAATAGGTAACACCAAATGGGTGATTCACAACGAGTCGCAATGCAAAGTCACCAGCGTCGGAACAGATTCCCAGAGCAGGAGAAAGCTGAGCTTATGGGGTTTGGGGTAATCTCCTGTCAGGGAGTCTGAATGAAAGGTATATTGGATGAAAGGAGAAACTGATTAGTATTTAGCTGGACTTGTGAGATGGCGATTAGATTGGCAACAAGGGTGAAACAGATACTCGTCTTAAGCAAAGTGGAGACTGGCCATCTCAACACCTGGGGTTGTAGCCAAGGTCAGTTGGAAAGCAGGGCGCTCTCTGAGAGAGTCAAGCTGTTCTGTGGGAAGTCTGTCTGTGTCAGACCCCTTAACTTTTTACTCAAAACCAGAAGAAAGGTTCCCTCAATGAAAGCTACTGATCTTGCTGCTAATTATAACTATAGCCAAACTTGCAGATGGCACAAAAATACACGGACAGTAATTTGCAGTAAGGAAATAAGAACCTTACAAACGGATATAAATAGGTTAGGAGAGTGGGCCAAGATGTGGCAGATGGAGTTTAACATGGATAAGCGTGAGGAGGTCATGCATTTCGGGTGGGAAAAATGGGAAGGCCACTTATGAATGGGAAGAGACTTTGTGGCGTTCCGGTGCAGAGGGATCTGGGTGTCCTTGTTCACAGGTCACAAAACACTAATATGTAGGTACAGCAGATAATAAAGAAAGCGAATGAAATGTGGGCTTTTATAGCTAGAGGAATAGAATGTAAAAGTAAGGAAGTATTGCAATTATACAAGGCATTTTTGAGGCCGCACCTGGAGTATTGTACACAGTTTTGGTCCCCCTGTTTGAGAAAAGATGTAGGCAGTTCAGAGGAGGTTCACTAGATTGATTCCAGAGATAAGGGGTTTGTTGTGTGAAGTGAGATTGAACAGTTTGGGCCTATACTCTCTGGAATTTAGAAGAATTTTAAATTGAGGTATACAACACGATAAAAGGTATGGATAAAGTACACGTGGAGCAGATGCTCCTCGGACAAGATCACGGGCAGCAAATTTAAAACAGAGTTGAGGAGAAACTGCTTCTCCCAAAGGGTTGTGAATCTGTGGAATTTGCTACCCCAAAGTGCAGTGAGTGCTGGGACAGTCAGTACATTTAAGGAGGAGCTGGACAGATTTTTAATTGGGAATGGGTTGAAGGGTTATGGGGAGAAGGCAGGAAAATGGGGATGAGCCCTGATTGAAAGGTGGAGCGGACTCGATGGGCAGAATGGCCTAATTCTGCTCCGACACCTTATGAACTTATTTGCTGGATTTAAGCATTAAAACCTATGGGATGTTGTTTTGAGGAAGGTGTGTTCTCAGAGTTTAGCAAAATAGATCGATTTGGATTTGGGGAAAATTTGAGTACATCATCTGGGTAACCATTAGTGTACTTAATCGTAAATTTGTTTTCTTTTCTCGTGTTGCGCGTTTTAAAGTTTAATAAACTTTTTTGTCATTTGAATGACTTACAACAAGACTGACCCCATTTCTTTACTGGCTTTGATCTCTTCATTCAATCGGTCATTAAGAACCGATGTTCCACAATTCTCTTCCAGGATTTGGGAGGCCCTTGCACTGAAAATCATCGGGATTCCTAACACGACCAGCAGACCATTATCTAAAGGCATAGAGTTTTACCACACAGCGGGGAGGCAGTGACATTGTGGTATTGTCACTGGCCTAGCAATCCTGAGACCCAGAGCAAGACCTGGGGACCCGGGTTTGAATCCTGGCACGGCAAGAAAGCAAAATTTGAGTTAACGAGAAAGGAAATCCAGAATTAAAATTAAAATGACCACGAAACGATTGTTGTTTTTAAACAAAACCATCTGGTTCACCAGTGCGAAGGAAGTCTACACTTCCTATCGATGGGGGCTGGAGTGTAGAAACATAGAAGATAGGAGCAAGAGGTGGCCATTTGGCCCCTTGAGCCTTCCCCTCCATTCATCATGATCATGGCTGATCGTCCAACTCAATAGTCTAATCCTGCTTTCTCCCCATAACCTTTGATCCCATCCACCCCCAAGTGCTGTAGCCAGCCGCCTCTTGAATCCATTCAATGTTTTGGCATCAACTAATTCCTGTGGTAATGAATTCCACAGGTTCACTACTCTTTGGGTGAAGAAATGTCTCCTCACCTCCCTCCTAAATGGTCTACTCCATATCTTCAGACGGTGAGCCCTGGTTCTGGACACCCTCCACCATCAGGAACATCCTCCCTGCATCTACCCTGTCTAGTCCTGTTAGAATTTTATAAGTCTCGATGAGATCCTTCCTTCATTTGTCTGAACTCCGGCAAAAACAATCCTAAACCAAGTCAATCTAACCAAGGCCCTGTACAGTTGCAGTAAGACATCCCTACTCCTGTACTCGAGTCCTCTCGCAATGAGGGCCAACATATCGTTTGAAAAAGATGGTTTGAGGAAATCGAGGACACATCCTGTGGTCCCACGAGGATATTGGGCCCAGACGGAATGACGTCCCAGGGTGGCATCAAGTAAAACATAGCCATCATCCCTCGGATGAGAGGAGAGGAGAGGAGGGAGGCTGAAGCCTTTCCCTGCAAGACATCAAGGAACTGAGTCAACTGTGAGAAAGGCAAGGGATATGCTTTACTGGCCAAACATGAAATTAAGGACCACATTGGTCAGTGTGGTGCATGTAACAAGTACCAAGCTAGAGAGCACATGACATTCCAGACAGCAGGAACTGATTATCTCGCCACTAGTGGGTGACTATTCTGACTACTGGGAGTTAGGCCAGCTGACCTCGATGGTGATGTGAGAGCTCCTGAAAGCCCGCTTCAGCTGGTAGCAGTTTGTGACGAATGACAGTGGCCTTCAGTTCACAAGCGAAGAATTGAGCCGATTCTCAGAGGATTGTGGAGGGAGGGGATTCACTGCCACATATCATCTCCACACTATTCCCAGTGGGAAGGGAATTGCTGAGGCGGTGGTGAAAATTGCCAAGGAGACCCGTCAACAAATCAAGCAAATCAAGTACACACGGATGTGAGGCAACACTGAAATAGAGAAACGCACCGACAGAATTCAGGGAACAGTAGTTCTGTCCCGAGACTGACGTCACGCTGCATGAAACAGCTTTTGAAACCAGACATGAGGGAAAGGATCAAAGTAAAAATCTAACCATCTCCCCTTAACATTCAATGGCATTCCCATCGCTGAATCCCCCCACTATCAACATCCTGGGGGTTACCATTGACCAGAAACTGACCTGGACCCAGCCATATAAATACTGTGGCTCCCAGAGTAGGTCAGGGGCTGGGAATCCTGCGGAGAGTAACTCACCTCCTGACTCCCCCCAAAGCCTGTCCACCATCTACAAGGCACAAGTCAGGAGTGTGATGGAATACTCTCCCACTCGCCTGGAAGAGCGCGGCTCCGACAACGCTCGAGAAGCTCGACACCATCCAGGACAAAGCAACCCCCCGCTCGATCGACACACTAACCTCCCACCCTCGACACTCACTCCCTCTACCACCGACACACAGCGGCAGCACAAGCAAAATATAGCCATCACCCCTCAGATGAGAGGAGGAAGGCTGAAGCCTTTCTACAAGGTGCACTGCAGCGACTCGCCGACGCTCCTTTAACAGCGCGGCCCAAACCCACCACCTCTACCCCCTCGAAGGACAAGGGCAGCAGATGCCATAGGGAACACCCACCACCTGCAAATTCCTCCTCTCCAAGCACCCCCCACCCCCATCCCGCCCCATACACACACACACACACACACACACACACAACCATCCCGACTTGGAAATACATCGGCCGTTCCTTCACTGTGGCTGGGTTAAGATCCTGGACCCCCCTCCCTAACAGCACTGTGGGTGTACCTACACCACGTGGGACTGCAGTGGGTTCAAGGTGGCGGCTCACCCACCACCTTCTCAAGGGGGGAACGGGGGATGGAGGTTCAACGCTAGGCCTGGCCAGCGAAGCCCACATTCATAAACAGGTTTTTAAAAATATTCCAACAGTGAGAAAATCGATCCAAGATGGCACTGGAGGGAGGTGACTTCTTGCGAGCTGTGCCCAGCACACCTTCCAATTCTATCTTTCATTCTTGTTCTATGCTTCTCAAACTTTATCCCAACTCTTTTAAACCCACTAACAACATTTTAGTTCAATCTCTTACAGGTTTGGCGTACTAAGTTGATCTTAGTAACAGCACTCTCTCCTTTCCTTCTCTATGAATGGTATGCTTTGTCTGTATAGCGCGCAAGAAACAACACTTTTCACTGTATGTTAATAAGAAATAGGAGCAGGAGTAGGCCATCTAGCCCTTCGAGCCTGCCCCGCCATTCAATAAGATCATGGCTGATCTGTCGTGGCTCAGTTCCACTTTCCCGCCCTCTCCCCATAACCCTTAATCCCCTCTCTTATCAAGAACCCATCAACCCGCTTCTTAAAAATATTTAGCGAGGCAGCCTCCACCACTTCAACGGGCAGAGAATTCCAGAGATTCACCACCCTTTGAGTGAAGAAGTTCCTCCTCAACTCCGTTCTAAACCGCCTCCCCTTTATCTTGAGGCTGTGCCCCCTAGTCCTACTGTCTTTTTTGAGCGGGAAGAGTCTCTCCACCTCTATCCTATCCATCCCATTCATCATCTTATACGTCTCAATGAGATCTCCCCTCATTCTTCTAAACTCTAACGAGTACAAGCCTAGTTTATTCAGCCTCTCCTCATAGCTCAATCCCCTCAACTCCGGTATCAGCCTAGTAAACCTCCTCTGCACTCCCTCCAGGGCCAAAATATCCTTGCGCAGGTGCGGCGCCCAAAACTGCACACAGTACTCCAGCTGCGGCCTCACCAATGCCCTATACAGCTGCAGCAAGACCTCCCTACTTTTATATTCAATCCCCCTCGCTATGAAGGCCAGCATCCCATTCGCCTTCCTGACCACCTGCTGCACCTGCAAGCTGGGTTTTTGCGACTCATGCACAAGGACCCCGAGGTCCCTCTGCACCGTCGCCTGCTGCAGTTTTTCGCCACGTAAGTAATAGTCCTTCCTACCATTCTTCCTACCAAAGTGGACCACCTCACACTTGCCAACATTAAATTCCATTTGCCATTTCCTGGCCCATTCGCCCAGCCTATCTAGATCCTTCTGCAGACTCTCCACACCCTCCGCACAATTTGCCGTTCCCCCAATCTTGGTGTCATCAGCAAATTTCGACACCCTGCACTCGGTTCCCTCCTCCAGATCATCTATATAAATGGTAAATAGCTGAGGCCCCAGCACCGACCCCTGGGGCACCCCACTAGTCACCATCCGCCAATCCGAATAGCACCCATTGACCCCCACTCTCTGCCTCCTATTTGACAACCAATCCTCTATCCACGCTAACACCCTACCCCCAACTCCATGTCCCCTGACCTTCTGCAATAACCTCTTGTGAGGTACCTTGTCAAACGCCTTCTGAAAATCCAGAAAGACCACATCCACCGGCTCTCCTCTATCCACTGCCCTAGACACATCCTCATAGAACTCCAGTAAATTTGTCAGACACGACTTCCCTTTAATGAAACCGTGTTGCGTCCGCCCTATCAAGCAATTCCCTTCAAGATGCCTCGCAATTTCCTGCTTAATGATGGATTCTAACATTTTACCTACCACAGACGTTAAACTAACCGGCCTATAATTCCCCGCCTTTTGCCTGGCACCCTTCTTAAACAACGGCGTAACATTAGCCGTTTTCCAATCTTCCGGCACTTCCCCGGAATCCAGCGACGTCTGGAAAATAACCACCAAGGCATCCACTATCACCTCCGCCATTTCTTTCAGAACCCTCGGATGCATTCCATCCGGTCCTGGGGACTTGTCCACAATCAGCCCCTCCAGTCTGTCGAGCACCACCTCTCTAGTAACAGTAATGTCATTAAGACCCTCCATTCCTACCACCTTTCCATCGCTAACACCCGGCAAATTATTCACGTCCTCCTCCGTGAAGACAGAAACAAAAAAGTTATTCAAGACCTTCGCCATATCCCCATCCCCTACCACTAGCTCCCCTTTCTCATCCTCTAAAGGACCAACGTTCACCCTAGCCAGCCTCTTCCTTTTTATATATTTATAAAAACTCTTGCTATCCTTTTTTATATTAAGTGCTAGCCCAGCCTCATAGCTTCTCCTACCCTCCTTTATCAACTTCTTTGTCAATCTTTGTTGACATTTAAACCTTTCCCAATCCTCTTCTCGCCCACTGCTCTTAGCTACTCTAAATTCCTCCGCTTTTAATTTAACACTTTCCTTCACCTCCTTCGTTATCCACGGCTTATTACCTCTCTTCCTACTGTCCTTTTTAACCATCGGAATAAATTTCTGCTGAGCACCAAGAAAGATCTCCTTAAAGATCCTCCACTGCTCCTCAGCAGACCTACCTTCCAACACATTCCCCCAGTCCACATTCGCCAATTCTTCTCTCATCCTACCATACTCCCCTCTATTCAAACAAAGGACGCGCGTCCGGGAACCCACTTTCTCCTCCTCCATCTGCACCAGAAACTCCACCATACAATGATCACTCTCTCCAAGAGGATCCTTCACCGCAAGGTCCCTAATTCTACCCGCCTCATTACATAGCACCAGATCCAAGATAGCTTGCTCCCTCGTCGGCTCCAACACACACTGTTCAAGGAAATTATCCCGGCAGCATTCCAAGAACTCCTCCTCGAGCCCACCTCGTCCAACATGGGTCGACCAATCAATATGCAGATTGAAATCTCCCATAACTACTGCCGTCCCATTCCTGCACGCCGCACTTATTTGCGTGTTAACAGCCCGCCCCACCTCCAGATCATTATTCGGGGGCCTATAGACGACACCCACCAGCGTCTTCCTCCCTTTGCTGTTCCTAATCTCCACCCACAACGATTCCACGTTCTGCTCTTTGGCTCCGATATCATCCCTTGCTACCACCTTGATACTATCCTTAATCAGCAGAGCTACGCCACCCCCTCTTTCCTCCTGCCTATCCTTCCTAAACACTTGATAGCCCTGTACATTCATCTCCCAGTCCCTGTCACCTTGCAGCCACGTCTCTGTAATGGCCACCAGATCGTATCCATTTGTGTCGATCTGCGCCACCAGCTCATCCACTTTATTCCGAATGCTTCGTGCATTCAGATAAAGCGCTTTCATCCCAGCCTTCACCTGGACCCTATTTGCCGTAACGCCACCAATTGGGACATCCTCGGCCTCTTCCCTTACCTGTACCCTATCCTTAACTTTAGACCTCGTAGCGTCACCTACCCTCGCACCCTCCCCCCCCCTAATTAGTTTAAAGCCCTGTCTACAGTCAATACACGTGACAAAAAATAAACCAAATCTTCACAGCAATTGGGTTGGTCGGGGAGTAGGGAGCTAAATGGAGTATAAAACTCACATCGATTCCACATGTCCCCCCCCCCCACAACGTGATGGAACAGCAACTGTCACCACGGCAACAGGAGCCATGGGAACAACACTCTCTGGACAAAGTACCTCCCCCTGACCAATGTCAAGGAGCATGTCTTCATTGGGAGGCCTGTAGAAGCTGGAGGACCAAACAGTTGCGAATTCACGAGAACCAGTGGGTCGATCGTGGGTAACTTGGGGAACTCAGTGTCACACAGGGCCCAGCGTGCAAATGCATCTTTGATTTGCTCAGAGAGAAAAAGTGGGGGCTGGTTGTATTCATTCTTGGGGTTTCGGGAAGGCCACCCTGTTCTGCATGACTAACTAGCTCGCCATAGTCATCCGACTCTGCCACGCATCCACCCCTGAACACAGACATCTAAAGGTCAGTCAAATGAATCCTCTAGTAGAAAATACACTGACGAAACGCAGCTCTAATTACAACTGCATCAATTAAGAGCTAAACATCCCAAAATATTGTGTAACAGAAGGAAGGCCAACCTCCCACTCCCCACCCCCTGAGATCTTGGGTCACGACTCATCAGTTTGAGGTTACCAACATTCCTGGGTTGTGAACGCTCTCTTCAGAGTTACCAATCTTGCTGCCCACGCCCAACCAACACCCCGCCCAGTCCGCGGCCCACGTTCGCCAATCACACCCCCCACCCCCCCGAACCCCGTACCACCGACTCCCGCCGGGGGCCGTACCTGGCTGCCCAGTCCGAGGAGCAGCAGCATGATGAAGAAGAGGGCAGCCCAAACTTGGGGCAACGGCATCAGGGTCACAGCCTTTGGGTAGGCGATGAAGGCCAAACCAGGTCCTGGAAAAGAGCACATCAACCGTTAATTCATTGCTGCAAGAGAACGGAGGGTGAGCGGTGGGCAACTTGAGGAATTCACAGTCACACGTCATCATGTCGGGGGGTGGGAGGTGGGGGTGGGAGGGGTACGGTAACCAGAACAGGAGGAAGCCCACTTAGCCCTTCCTGAGCCTGTTACACAGGAACAGGAGGAGGCCATTCAGCCCCTCTCTCTCGAGCCTGTTACACAGGAACAGGAGGAGGCCATTCAGGCCCTCTCCCGAGCCTGTTACACAGGAACAGGATGAGGCCATTCAGCCCCTCTCGAGCCTGTTACACAGGAACAGGATGAGGCCATTCAGCCCCTCTCGAGCCTGTTACACAGGAACAAGAGGAGGCCATTCAGCCCCTCTCTCTCGAGCCTGTTACACAGGAACAGGAGGAGGCCATTCAGCCCCTCTCTCTTGAGCCTGTTACACAGGAACAGGAGGAGGCCATTCAGCCCCTCTCTCTCGAGCCTGTTACACTGGAACAGGAGGAGGCAATTTCAGACTCCGAGAGCATGAAGAAACTTGGGGAAGTATTGGGGAAATCTATGCCAAGGTGCGCTGCCCACTTACCTGATTCTGCCACCTCGGAGATGTCCACTCCTCGTTCCTTCGCCATGAATCCCAAGATGGAGAAGACAACGAACCCGGCGAAGAAACTGGTCCCACTGTTCACCAAGGCCAGTATGAAGGCATCCCTAAGGCAAGATGCAGCATGGGGTTAGATACAGAGTAAAGCTCCCTCTACACTGTCCCCCATCAAACACTCCCAGGACAGGTACAGCACGGGGTTAGATACAGAGTAAAGCTCCCTCTACACTGTCCCCCATCAAACACTCCCAGGACAGGTACAGCACGGGGTTAGATACAGAGTAAAGCTCCCTCTACACTGTCCCCCATCAAACACTCCCAGGACAGGTACAGCACGGGGTTAGATACAGAGTAAAGCTCCCTCTACACTGTCCCCCATCAAACACTCCCAGGACAGGTACAGCACGGGGTTAGATACAGAGTAAAACTCCCTCTACACTGTCCCCATCAAACACTCCCAGGACAGGGACAGCACGGGGTTAGATACAGAGTAAAGCTCCCTCTACACTGTCCCCATCAAACACTCCAAGGACAGGTACAGCACGGGGTTAGATACAGAGTAAAGCTCCCTCTAAACTGTCCCCATCAAACACTCCCAGGACAGGTACAGCAGGGATTTAGAAGTCAGTGTGGGATCCAGAAGTTTGCTCCAGAACATGCCATGTGACGGTGGGTCTCAGTACAGGATGATTTGTGTACAAATGCAATGCCCCACCAATGTGAATCGCTACAAAAACCTCAGATTTCTAAACTGGCTGGTTTAGCTTTGTGGGGCTGCGATGTGATGGTGTACAGGGAGTGAGGGGTGGATGGGAGAGGTTAGGGATTGCCAAGTTTGGAGGCCTTTGAGGTTGGTGGGGGAGGGGGAGGGCGATAGGCTTCCCTTGATGGCATTCCCATTTCACCAGGAAGGGATCTGTGTCTGCCACCTTTTGGGAGGGGGGGATGGGGGCCTGGCACTCCAGTGGAAGAGGGCATTGGGGAGGGCAATGGGTCCACTCACCCCACTCTGTTGCGATGTTGGGTCGGGTTACTGTAGATTGGGAGGTAGGGAGTTAGTGTTTGTAACATTGTAAAATGCTAAGGGGGAGAAAGCATTGCAAGGTCCCAACAAAAGGCGGTGCCTTCTTTGTGCTTAGAGATTTAAAATGCAATCTCAGCGAGCCCAAACTGAAACATTTATATCGAAAGGCCAAGCAGCAGGGTTACCAAGACAACAGGCTTTCGAATTCAGCCAATCAATTTGAATCAGGCACTTCGATACCAAGAACCTGTTCAATTTAAATCTAATGGTTTTGCCAACCTAGGACCAACCCTATTGTGGGAGATATTGATTTACCATCATGGGTAAAAAGGACAGGACAGCAGGACGCTCGAGAGAGAGAGAGAAAATTGCTGGCTCTCATAGCTTCATCTTTATCTTAGAGATAATTTTATGAGACAGGATCTACAGCCATTTAGAGACACAAGGACTGATCAGGGACAGTCAGCATGGCTTTGTGACCGGAAAATCGTGTCTCACAAATTTGATTGAGTTTTTGAAGGGGTAACCAAGAAGGTAGATGAGGGCAGTGCAGTTGGTGTTATCCACATGGACTTTAGCAAAGCCTTTGACAAGGTACCACACGGTAGGTTGTTGTATAAGGTTAAATCTCATGGGATCCAGGATGAGGTATCTAAATGGACACAAAATTGGCTTCAGAGTTGTTTTTCAAATTGGAGGCCTGTGACCAATGGTGTGCCTCAGGGATCAGTGCTGGGTCCACTGTTATTTGACATTTATATTAATGATTTGGGTGAGAATTTAGGAGGCATGGTTAGTAAGTTTGCAGATGACACCAAGATGGGTGGCAAAGTGGACAGTGAAAAAAGTTATCTCCAATTGCAAAGGGACCTTGCTCAATTGGGCCAGTGGGCTGACGAATGGCAGATGGAGTTTAATTTAGACAAATGCGAGGTGACGCATTTTGGTGGATTGAACCAGGGCAGGACTTACTCAGTTAATGGTCGGGCACTGGGGAGTGTTACAGAACAAGGAGATCTAGGGGTACGTATTCATAGCTCCTTGAAAGTGGAGTCACAGGTGGACAGAGTGGTGAAGAAGGCATTTAGCATACTTGGTTTCATCGGTCAGAACACTGAATACAGGAGTTGGGATGTCTTGTTGAAGTTGTACAAGACATTGGTGAGGCCACACTTAGAATACTGTGTACAGTTCTGGTCACCCTATTATAGAAAGGATATTATTAAACTAGAAAGAGTGCAGAAAAGATTTACCGGGATGCTTTGGGTTATAAGGAGAGGCTAGATAGACTGAGACGTTTTCTCTGAAAAGTAGGAGGCTGAGAGGTGATCTTATAGAGGTCTATAAAATAATGAGGGGCACAGATCAGCTAGATAGTCAATATCTTTTCCCAAAGGTAGGGGAGTCTAAAACTAGAGGATATAGGTTTAAGGTGTGAGGGGAGAGATACAAAAGTGTCCAAAGGGGCAATTTTTTCACACGGAGGGTGGTGAGTGTCTGGAACAAGCTGCTAGAGGCAGTAGTAGAGGTGGGTACAATTTTGTCTTTTAAAAAGCATTTGGACAGTTACATGGGTAAGATGGATATAGAGGGATATGGGCCAAATGCGGGTAATTGGGATTAGCTTAGGGGTTTAAAAAAAAGGGCGGCATGGACAAATTGGGCCAAAGGGCCTGTTTCCATGCTGTAAACCTCTAGGACTCTATAATTAGCAAAGAAAATAAAGAAGAAAGAAGTTCCAGAGAGAAGAATCAACAGAGAGGGTCCAGAAGATTCCGGAAGAGATGAAAGCTGGTGTAATTTAGAGAGTAAATAAATTCTATTTTTATTCATAAGTGGGATTTGTAATTATTTGAAAAGCATACCATTAGAATCTTGTTTTATACGGGAATAGTTAATTGTTAGGAGGGATTTATTCGGTTTGTTCACTTAGTTAGATAAATAAGTAGTTATGAGTTGAGTTTAGAGTATGTCAGGGATTTATTCTCTATTTAACCACTAGTAGGCACTGAAGAGCAGGGTACACCACCTTCTCACACACTTTTTATAGATTATTGGGCAAGGTATTCCTCTTTGGATCTTTCAATGTTCTCGGGGAGGGAGGGGGTGTTATAACAACCGCCATCCCTCTGCCTCATGTCCCCTCCAATGCCACCCACCACTCCTGCCGCCACTACCCCACCCCCGCACCCTGACTTCAGGCCTTACTTGTAACAATCGTTGTGGAACTGGTTATAGCTGCCCAGAGCCGTCAGAGCACCCAAACCAATAGCGTACGAGAAGAAGATCTGCGTGCCCGCGTCGATCCAGACCTGCAGGGTGGGACACAAGAGGATGGAGTGAGGCCAACACAGTCGAACAGCTCCCCACAATGCTCCCCTCTCCCCCATGCTCAAGGCTTTGCATTAACCCCCTGCCAGGCACCCTCCTGAAATAATGGGTGCCCGTTATTGCAGACGGAGACGAATGACAATTAGCTATTTGACTGTGGTGGGAAGCACACCTTGGCAGTTCAGCCAACACCGTCACCGTGGTAGCACTGGGTGGTGATCAGCAAGTAGGAACTCCTGGCTGATTTTTATCACCTCCCACTCTTCACTCCCCACCCCTTCCCCAAGATCTCATTGATACTGAGGCCAAACAGAGAATCCTGACATGACGGCAATCAGCCAGGGTCAGTGCTGAGGGAGCGCCGCACTGTGGGAGGGTCAGTGCTGAGGGAGCACCGCACTGTGAGAGGGTCAGTGCTGAGGGAGTGCCGCACTGTGGGAGCGCCGCACTGTGGGAGGGTCAGTGCTGAGGGAGCGCCGCACTGTGGGAGGGTCAGTGCTGAGGGAGCACCGCACTGTGGGAGGGTCAGTGCTGAGGGAGCGCCGCACTGTGGGAGGGTCGGTGCTGAGGGAGCGCCGCACTGTGGGAGGGTCGGTGCTGAGGGAGCGCCGCACTGTGGGAGGGTCGGTGCTGAGGGAGCGCCGCACTGTGGGAGGGTCGGTGCTGAGGGAGCGCCGCACTGTGGGAGGGAGCACCGCACTGTGGGAGGGTCAGTGCTGAGGGAGCGCCGCACTGTGGGAGGGTCAGTGCTGAGGGAGCGCCGCACTGTGGGAGGGTCAGTGCTGAGGGAGCGCCGCACTGTGGGAGGGTCGGTGCTGAGGGAGCACCGCACTGTGGGAGGGTCGGTGCTGAGGGAGCACCGCGCTGCGGGAGGGTCAGTGCTGAGGGAGCGCCGCACTGCGGGAGGGTCAGTGCTGAGGGAGCGCCGCACTGCGGGAGGGTCAGTGCTGAGGGAGCGCTGCACTGCGGAAGGGTCAGTGCTGAGGGAGCGGCGCACTGCGGGAGGGTCAGTGCTGAGGGAGTGCCGCACTGCGGGAGGGTCAGTGCTGAGGGAGCGCCGCACTGCGGGAGGGTCAGTGCTGAGGGAGCGGCGCACTGCGGGAGGGTCAGTGCTGAGGGAGTGCCACACTGCGGGAGGGTCAGTGTCCTTGGCCAAACTCTTGCTGTGTGCAAAATGGCCGACATGGCCTAAGGGGGTCATCGACAACACACGATGCCGGGAGTTGAGCAGCCTTCCAGAATGTTCCAGATGATAGCCCAGGAACCCCACCCCCACGGATCCATCCTCGGCCTACTTGCCTGTGCTTCACCCAGCTTCGACCAATCCGGTTGCAAGTAGTAGATGATGCCTTCAACGGCCCCTGGTAGGGTGACACCCCGTACCAGCAAGATGATGAGGATGATGTAAGGGAAGGTGGCTGTAAAATAGACAACCTGCAACAAGACAGAATGGGAGTGGAAGGAATGCAGATCAGTTTTTGCTATTCAACTACAACAGTCATCGCAAACATTCCCCAATTGCCCACCCAACTTGTCAATCACATCTCAGTCACGTCCACCTCCGACTTCAAGTTTCAAGCTCCCCATTCCAGAGATTTTCAGCCCAGCATCCAAGCTGGTCATGCCCTCTCTGCCCCTCTGTCACTCCAGAGGGAGCGCCGCACCGTGGGAGGGTCAGCGCCGAGGGAGCGCCGCACCGTGGGAGGGTCAGCGCCGAGGGAGCGCCGCACCGTGGGAGGGTCAGCGCCGAGGGAGCGCCGCACCGTGGGAGGGTCAGCGCCGAGGGAGCGCCGCACCGTGGGAGGGTCAGCGCCGAGGGAGCGCCGCACTGTGGGAGAGTCAGCGTCGCGGGAGCGCCACACCGTGGGAGGGTCAGCGCCGAGGGAGTGCCGCACTGTGGGAGGGTCAGCGCCGAGGGAGCGCCGCACCGTGGGAGGGTCAGCGCCGAGGGAGCGCCGCACTGTGGGAGGGTCAGTGCTGAGGGAGCGCCGCACCGTGGGAGGGTCAGTGCTGAGGGAGCGCCGCACCGTGGGAGGGTCAGCGCCGAGGGAGCGCCGCACTGTGGGAGGGTCAGTGCTGAGGGAGCGCCGCACTGTGGGAGGGTCAGCGCCGAGGGAGCGCCGCACTGTGGGAGGGTCAGTGCTGAGGGAGCGCCGCACTGTGGGAGGGTCAGTGCTGAGGGAGCGCCGCACTGTCAGAGCAAAGTTTATGGGATCGTGCTGTGTGCAAACTGCCATTTTCTATCTCACAAATCTGCCTCCCATAGACCATCGAACATAGGAACTGAGATTGTGACTGATCTGAAGTGGGACTTCTCAGCTTCACCGCCAGCTTTTGGATCCATTGGGATTGTGTACAGTGGGAGTGAGTGGGAAGGGGTTTGGGATTGGGATTGTGTACAGTGGGAGTGAGTGGGAAGGGGTTTGGGATTGGGATTGTGTACAGTGGGAGTGAATGGGAAGGGGTTTGGGATTGGGGTTGTGTACAGTGGGAGTGAATGGGAAGGGGTTTGGGTCCATTGGGATTGTGTACAATGGGAGTGAATGGGAAGGGGTTTGGTACTGGGATTGTGTACAGTGGGAGTGAATGGGAAGGGGTTTGGGATTAGGATTGTGTACAGTGGGAGTGAATGGGAAGGGGTTTGGGATTGGGATTGTGTACAGTGGGAGTGAATGGGAAGGGGTTTGGGTCCATTGGGATTGTGTACAATGGGAGTGAATGGGAAGGGGTTTGGGTCCATTGGGGTTATGTACAGTGGGAGTGAACGGGAAGGGGTTTGGGATTGGGATTGTGTGCAGTGGGAGGGAATGGGAAGGGGTTTGGGTCCATTGGGATTGTGTACAATGGGAGTGAATGGGAAGGGGTTTGGGATTGGGATTGTGTACAGTGGGAGTGAATGGGAAGGGATTTGGGTCCATTGGGATTGTGTACAGTGGGAGTGAATGGGAAGGGGTTTGGGATTGGGATTGTGTGCAGTGGGAGTGAATGGGAAGGGGTTTGGGTCCATTGGGATTGTGTACAATGGGAGTGAATGGGAAGGGGTTTGGGATTGGGATTGTGTGCAGTGGGAGTGAATGGGAAGGGATTTGGGTCCATTGGGATTGTGTACAGTGGGAGTGAATGGGAAGGGGTTTGGGTCCATTGCGATTGTGTACAGTGGGAGTGAATGGGAAGGGGTTTGGGATTGGGATTGTGTACAGTGGGAGTGAATGGGAAGCGGGCCTCCTTCTCCCCCACACTCTAGCCGTCTGGTCATCTGCGAGTCGAGTGCCTCCTACCTTGCCAGTTGTCTTCACTCCCTTCCAGACACAGAAGTAGACCACTGTCCAAGTCGCCATCAGGCAGAGGGTGAGCTGCCAGCTGATGGTGCCAACCTCCTCCAGCCCGCTCGAGAGGTTCAGCACTCTTCTCCTGTAAGAGTGAGCACAGCATTAGGTAGGACCTTCGCCCACACCGAGACGCACCATCGACATGCGGTTGGGGGAGGCCTGTGCCTCTGCCAAGGTCCGCCACCTCCCACCCCACAAAACCCCACTCTTCACCCCATCGAACCTGCACCCCACTCAGAGTGCAGTGGGCCCAGAGGAGGTGAGGGGTATGGACAGGGTGGCGAATGGGTCAGGCAAGACCTGGGCCATCATCATGGTCGCTGGGCAACCATCAACTTTGACCTCTCCCAATCCTGACCGCCATTTCTGATGCACACTCTCTGTCTCTAGGCCACTCCACCCCCCTACATCCACACCTAAGCAGGCATCATTCCCCCACTCCCCCAAATTTCTGGCTGTCACCGTTAACTCTCTTCACAACGCTCACTCCCCAACAGACATCCCATACTTCCATTTCCTTCCCGTTCCAGCCATCACCAAACTGGATTGAATTGTGTACAGTGGGAGTGAATGGGAAGGGGTTTGGGTCCATTGGGATTGTGTACAGTGGGAGTGAACGGGAAGGGGATTTGGATTGTGTACAGTGGGAGTGAATGGGAAGTGGTTTGGGTCCATTGGGATTGTGTACAGTGGGAATGAATGGGAAGGGATTTGGGTCCATTGGGATTGTGTACAGTGGGAGTGAATGGGAAGGGATTTGGGTCCATTGGGATTGTGTACAGTGGGAGTGAATGGGAAGGGGTTTGGGTCCATTGGGATTGTGTACAGTGGGAGTGAATGGGAAGGGATTTGGGTCCATTGGGATTGTGTACAGTGGGAGTGAATGGGAAGGGATTTGGGTCCATTGGGATTGTGTACAGTGGGAGTGAATGGGAAGGGGATTGGGATTGTGTACAGTGGGAGTGAATGGGAAGGGGTTTGGGTCCATTGGGATTGTGTACAGTGGGAGTGAATGGGAAGGGATTTGGGTCCATTGGGATTGTGTACAGTGGGAGTGAATGGGAAGGGATTTGGGTCCATTGGGATTGTGTACAGTGGGAGTGAATGGGAAGGGATTTGGGTCCATTGGGATTGTGTACAGTGGGAGTGAATGGGAAGGGGATTGGGATTGTGTACAGTGGGAGTGAATGGGAAGGGGATTGGGATTGTGTACAGTGGGAGTGAATGGGAAGGGGATTGGGATTGTGTACAGTGGGAGTGAATGGGAAGGGGATTGGGATTGTGTACAGTGGGAGCGAGTGGAACCTTGGGAGACGGGTGGGAGTGAGGAGAGATTTACCCCGGGGATGAGGGGTCTTCAGTTCATGCAGAAAGAGGGAGAGAGAGACTGGTGGAGGCTGGAATTGTTCTTCTACAGAGCAGAGAAAGTTGAAGGGGGAAGATTTAATCGAGGCCATCACTATCATGAGAGGGCTTCGATCGAGTGAATAAAGAGGACGTGTTTCCCCAGCAGCAGGAGGGTCGGGAATCGGGCAGACACATGGATTGTGAGGGGCGGTTGAGTCGAGGAGAATTTTATTGTTGACGCAGTGAGCTGTTGTGACCTGGAGGGCTCTGCCCGAGAGGGCAGTGGGAGCAGATTCACCCTCGGAAAAGTGGGGGGGGGGGATTAGAGTCACACTGGGAGGGGAAATACTTGCAGGGTTGTGGAGGGGGGGGGGGAGGTGGCAGGATAAAAACAGGGAAGGGGGGGAGAATGTGCAGTGTGTTACAGAATGTGTTACGTGTGCAGACAGGGAGGCCGTTTGGCCCATCATGCTGGCACCGGCTCTCGACCACAAGCATCGTGAGTTACCACCCCTCCGCTATCTTAACATCCCACCCACCCCCCCCATGTATTGTTTCTGTTGAAATAATCATCGTAACGCCCTCTCGAATGCCTCGATCGAACCTCCCAGGCTGCCACAGCGCCTCGCTAGCCGGAATTCTCCATCGATTTGGGGGGGTTTGGGTGGGTGGCGGGGGGGGGGGGGGGTGGTTCTATTACTGCTCTCCAGCAGCAGCCCAGATGACCTGTCCTGGCGGGGGGTGGGGGCGTGGGGAAGAGAGAGGGCAGAGGTCAGTGTAGCACCCCTCCCCCAGTAGTCAGGGACCGCCCAGGCAGGGCAGTGGCATGGCACATGTCTCCTGGCACCCTGGAAGATTTCAGTGGGGGGGAGGGAAGGAACAGGCAGGGGCGGGGCCAAGGTGTAGGGGCAAAGGGGTGGAGCAAGGGGGTGGAGATTGATGCCAAGAATGGAGGGCATGGGGGGCGGTGGGGTTTCCTGATGTCCATTGTGTGGGGGGCGGGGAGAGGGGAGCATCCTGTCTCTTTTGCACTGAAATCACCCTTTAGCAATGGTATCCTAATGGCTATCAAATCTCCTCTTAGCCTCCCAACCTCTCCAAATCTATCCTCGTAACTGATGTTTCTCATCCCTGGAGCCACTCTTATGAACCTCTTCTGCACTCTCTCCAATGTGTTCACATCCTCGTGCTCAGAACTGTACACAATATCCCAGCTTGTATAAGTTCAGTATAACTCCCTTGCTCTTGTTCTCTATTAATAAAGCCCACAATACTGTGTGCTTTATTCACAGGAACACAGAATCCACACAGTACAGAAGGAGGCCATTCAGCCCATCGAGTCTGTACCAACCGCAATCCCAGCCAGGCCCTCTTCCCAAACATTTACTCTACTAAGTCCCCTGAAACTAAGGGGCAATTTAGCATGGCCAATCCAACTAACCTCCATGTCTTTGGGCTGTGGGAGGAAACTGGAGCGCCCGGAGGAAACTCACGCAGACATGGGGGGGGGGTGGGGAATGTACAAACGCAGGACAGGCAGTGACCCAAGCCAGGACTCGAACCCTGGACCCTGGCACAGTGAGGGAGCAGTGCTAACCCACAGTGCTGCCCTTGTTAACTGCTCTCTCCACCTGTCCTGCCACCTTCAATGATCTGTGCACAGAGATACCCAGCTCGCTCTGCTCCTACACCCACTTTAGAATTGTACCCCTTACTTTATATCATCTCTCCCTGTTCACAGAACACTACAGCACAAACAGGCCCTTCGGCCCATAAGTTGCGCCGATCATATCCCTACCTACCAGGCCTATCTATAACCCTCGATCCCATAAATTAGGTTCCTCCTACCACCTCACCCTTCTCCGCATTGAACTCCTCTGCCTCCTATCTGCCCACTTCACCAATCTGTCTATGCCCTTTTGAAGTTCTACACTGTTTGCGATGCCTCCAAGGTTCATGTCATCCGTAGTCTTTGAAATTGTCCCCTGCGCATCGAGATCTAAATTATTCACATAGCTCAGCAAAAGCAAGGGTCCCAAGACCGACCCCTGGGCAACGACGAACCTTCCTCCAGTCTGAAAAATATCCAAGCGACCATTACTCCCTGCGTCCTATTATTCTGTGTCTTTTATTCCAAGGACTATAACTTTTCTCACAAGCCTGTTGTGTGGCACTGTGTCGAAAGCCTTCCTAAAGTCCCTGTACACCACATTCCCCTTTCTGCCACCTCCTCAAAACAACCGCAGCAAAGTTAATCAGACACTATTTCCTCAGGGCAGGCAACGTGGGTGGAACTGGTTTCCCTCTGTGCTGTCGGATTCGACAGCAGATGTATTATCCCCGGGGTCAGTTAGAGGTTAGTGGCCGTGGGATTTCCCCCCCCAACACACACAGGGTGGCGGTGGCTGATAAATTCCAGCCCTATTGGCCCCCCTCACCCATCAAGGTGACGTCACACCTCAATGTGCCGCAACCCCCACCCCACAGCCCATCTATCCAAACCATCTCTTCCGGGCCCCCCCTCGATGAATGAGCATCTGGGTGGCGGTGCGGAGTGCGCCACGACTCCCAGAGCGAGGGGGAAAACAGACCCTGAGGTCCGCGAGGGCAGGGAGGGGAATGTGTTGATGGAACTTCACTGGCCTCAGTCCCCTCTGTCTGGGGTTCACCACATCCTCTCAGTGGCCTAACGGACAGGGACAAAACCTTCATTCAGATTCTTCCTCTATGCAATTCTCACGCAGTCCAGTTTTTAAGATGCTCTCCCAGGTATCGCTGACAAAACCACCATTTTCTTTTGATTTTTCAAATTTCTTTCTTGCCATTTCTGTATTTTATTGTCATTATTTTTTGGGGTTGTATCTGTTTAATCTTTGCCTTTTGTGTTTTTAATATCACGAATCCCCTACAGTGCAGCAGGAGGCCGTTCAGCCCATCGAGCCTGCACCGACCACAATCCCAGCCGGGCCCTATTCCCGTAACCCCACTTACTTACCCCTGCTAATCCCCCTGGCACTGAGGGGCAATTCAGCACAGCCAATCAACTTAACCTCTACATCTTTCAAACTGTGGGAGGAAACTGGAGTACCCGTGGGGAAACCTACGCAGACACGAGGAGAATGTGCAGACTCCACACAGACAGGACCCAAGCCAGGAATCGAACCCTGGTTCCCTGGCACTGTGAGGCAGCAATGCTAACCACTGCGCCACCGAGCTGCCCTACATTCCTTTCACATTTTTATCTTAATCTATTGTGCTTTTTCTCTTTTCTCCTTTTTTTAATTTCATTTATTAATGTTTTTGTATCATTTTTAATTTGATCTTTTATCATATTCCTTCTTTAAAATTCTTATCTGTTCTGTTTTTCATTTATTTATTTTAGTATGCTTTTAGAATTCTTTTTTAACTCTTCAATTTTATATTTCTTTTGCGGCTGGGGTTCTCCAGACTCGCCCGCAGTTGGGATTTTTTTTTACTGCTTTGTCTGCGGCTGGCTTTCTCCGGAGTCGCCCGCGCCTGGGGTTCCCCGGAGTCACTCGCGGCTGGGGTTCTCCGGACTCGCCCGCGGCTGGGGTTCTCCGGAGTCGCCCGCGCCTGGGGTTCTCCGGAGTCGCCCGCACCTGGGGTTCTCCGGAGTCGCCCGCACCTGGGGTTCTCCGGAGTCGCCCGCACCTGGGGTTCTCCGGAGTCGCCCGCGCCTGGGGTTCTCCGGAGTCGCCCGCGCCTGGGGTTCTCCGGAGTCGCCCGCACCTGGGGTTCTCCGGAGTCGCCCGCGCCTGGGGTTCTCCGGAGTCGCCCGTGCCTGGGGTTCTCCGGAGTCGCCTGTAGCTGGGGTTCTCCGGAGTCACTCGCGCCTGGGGTTCTCCGGAGTCGCCCGCGCCTGGGGTTCTCCAGAGTCGCCCGCAGCTGGGGTTCTCCGGAGTCGCCCGCGGCTGGGGTTCTCCGGAGTCGCCTGCTGCTGGGATTCTCCAGTCCCCCTGAGGTGAATGGAAACTGTGGCTGAATGCCAAATTCTCCATTCCGGCCTGAAGTGGCCACGGGCTGAGACCGGAAAATTCCAGGACACATCTTTCACAGGAGGGGTAGTTTTTGAGATATTAAAAAGCAGCCGGGGCCCGGTGGAAGAAGTTGAGGTAAATTTTAGTTGGTTACTCCCCTCCCCTCACTTCCGCCGCACCCTCGCCCTGACCTTTGAGAACTCGCGGCCCTAAAAGTACCAACAAACGGCGAGCGGGAACGAGGTTATGGAGGCTAGTTAAAGGTCAAGGTTCAAATGGCACTGACCAGACCTGACCTGGTCAGGAGTCCGAATCCTGTCCCGCGACGGGCCGGTTGCTTTTGGCTGCGTGGGCGCCGTGTGCGCGCAGAGTGTCGCAGCCGTCCGCTCGGTCCCGCTGCAAGAGAACGGCATCGTGAGAGGGCGCAGGGCCCTGAGGAGACGCGCAGCATGCAGGTCACACCTGGGGGTGGGGGGAGGACAGGAGGGAAGCGGGGGGAGGGGGGTCAAAGAAGGAAGATGGCCGCCCTCCGTTCCCGCAGTGACCCAGCCCCCTCCTGCGGTGCATGATGGGATGGAGTGAGCAGCCATGGCGCCAATGGAAAGGTCAGCGGGCTCGGTGGGAGGTCATCCTGGGATGAGTCTGGGTGGGGCCTTGTGGCAGGGGACTCTCTGGGCAAGTGGGAGTTCAGGTGCTCACCTCTCCCCTGCCCTCCCACCCCTGTTCCAACTACCCAATACACCACCCCACAACACCCTCCCTCCTGCTCCTCCACACCACCGCCCTCTCGCCGCTGGAATATCTTACTTTTCAAAGTCAACTCAGATCCCACTGGGTGAGGGGCAGGTAGGAGATTGAGGGTGGGGGAGAGTTACACTGGATGGATGGAGAAAGAAGCAGAGGGTTGGAGAGAGAGAGAGAGAGAGAGAGAGAGACTGAGGGATTGGAGAGAGAGAATAACTGAGGGATTTGAGAGAGAGAGAGACAGAGGGGGCGAGACAGAGGGGGCGAGACAGAGGGGGCGAGACAGAGGGGGCGAGACAGAGGGGGCGAGACAGAGGGGGCGAGACAGAGGGGGCGAGACAGAGGGGGCGAGACAGAGGGGGCGAGACACAGACAGAGAAAGGGAGAGGCAGAAAGAGACAGAGAGAGAGAGAAAGGGATTGTGGAAGGTAACTTCAGAGATGATTGATGGAGTCATTGGTGTTTGATGTCACTGACCCATCACCACTTTAACCAGTGGGATTTTCTCACCACCCTGTTAAATCAGGATGGACACCAATCAGTTTAATGGCGGGGAGGGGTGAGGGAGGGGGGCAGTAATGATGGACGGGGCTTCTGGGAAAGCTTTGGGGCTGGGAAACAAACCCCACCCTGCTTTAATTTAACCTGACCCCAACTGCATTTACCCACTGCTCCCCCCTTTGCCAGCATCCTCCTCAAACCCACCCAGGGGCATTGGGCAGACTGGTGATGACTATGCCCCATTCCCCTATGCCATTGTGAGGGAAAACCAAAGTGGACCCCGTGCGAATGGGCTCCGTATGGAGGGAGGGGAGGCGGCGGTCGAGGAGAGCTGGGATATGTCATGGGCGAGGGGTGGTGGGGGGAGGGGAGATTGTTGTCCATTGGGTTCTGAGCCTGGTGTCCAGGAATGGCAGAGCAGATTCAATGGGCTGAGTGGCCAAATCCTGCTCCTACGTCTTACAGATAAGGCGAGGAATCTCATGGCTGCTTACGCCAACACCCAACCACCCACAGGCTTCGAGATCAAACATGGCGGGGTGGGTGGGGTGGGGAAGCAGGATGAAAGGAGGGGTGTGGGGAAGGGAGGCTGCAGAGGTTAAATTACGAGAGAGGGAAAGGGTTCAAAAGATGGACTCACTCCCAGAACTCCACGATGGGCGAATGCATCCCGTTGGAGTGCAGGCAGGTGGCGGCAGTCCCATTGTCGCAGGCCGGTGATCCGCTACCCTCACTGCAGTTGGGGGTGTTCCAGGTGTTGTTGCAGGAGCCCCAGGGCAAGGTGGGGGCGAAAGAGTGGCAGAGGTAGTAGGCGCCCCAGGTGAGCACCATGATGTAGTACGTATTGCAGAAGAAGACAATTACCATCGATGCGTAGCCCAGGCCTGTCGGGAGAGGAAGAAAGAGAGTAGGCCTCAGTTACATCCATCATCCAGCTTGCAATCTTTAACAATGAGGGCATGAGGGTGGAAATCTGTGCGTTCTAATCCCACCAGGAGAGTTGATGTGGGTGGGAAGGGGGTGAGGGGGTGGCATGGTGGCACAGTGGTTAGCACTGGGATCAATTCCCAGTTTGGGTCACCCCGTCTGTGCAGAGTCTGCACGTTCTCCCCGTGTCTGCGTGGGTTTCCTCCCACAGTCCAAAGATACGCAGGTTAGGTCGATTGGCCATGCGTGGGCCGAATGGCCTCCTTCTCCGAATGGCGGGCTATAGCAGGATTAGGAGGGAGCTGCAGGACGCTGATTGGGAGGGACTGTTAGCTGGAAAGTTCACAGTTGGCAAGTGGGAGGCTTTTAAGGGCAAAATGAAATGGTTACAGGGGAGGTATGTTCCGGTTAAGCGGAAGGATGGGAAAGGTAGGATTAGAGAGCCGTGGATTACAGGGGGTATTGAAGACTTGGTCAGGAAAAAGAGGGAGGCGTATGTTAGATCGAAACAACTGGGTACAGAGAGTGCGCTGGAGGAATATAGAGAGAGTAGGAGGGAGCTAAAAAGGGGAATTAGAAGGGCAAAGAGAGGGCATGAAATGGCTTTGGCTGGTAGGATTAAGGAAAATCCAAAGGCATTTTATTCCTATATTAGGAGCAAGAGAGTAGTTAGAGGGAAAATTGGTCCTCTTAGGGACAAAAGTGGGGAGTTATGTATTGAGTCGGAGGGAATGGGGGAGCTCCTGAATGAATACTTTGCGTCGGTATTCACGAAGGAGAGGGGTTCGGAATCGTGCGGTCTCTTGGAGGGAGCTGAGGATCAGTTGCAGGAAATATCTATTACGAGGGAGGAAGTGCTAGGGCTTTTAGGTAGCGTAAGGACGGATAAAGCTCCGGGGCCTGATGGTATTTATCCCAGGCTGCTTAGGGAGGTGAAAGATGAAATTGCTGGGCCTCTGGCGCAAATCTTTGTCTCTTCTTTGGACACAGGTGAGGTCCCAGAAGACCGGAGGGTAGCAAATGTGGTACCGCTGTTTAAAAAAGGTAGTAGAGATAACCCTGGAAATTATAGACCGGTGAGTTTGACATCGGTGGTAGGGAAATTAATGGAAAAAATACTTAGGGGTAGGATGTATGAGCATTTGGAACATTGCGATCTGATTAGGGATACGCAACATGGCTTTGTTAGAGGGAGGTCTTGCCTTACGAATCTGGTGGAATTCTTTGAGGAGGTGACAAAAACGGTTGACGATGGGAGAGCTGTTGATGTCATCTATATGGATTTCAGTAAGGCGTTTGACAAAGTCCCTCATGGTAGGCTGGTAGAAAAGGTTAAGGCACATGGGATACGAGGTCAGGTAGCTAGGTGGATTGAGAACTGGCTGGGCAATAGGAGACAGAGGGTAGTTGTGGAGGGGACCTTGTCGGGCTGGAGGCCAGTGACCAGTGGTGTGCCGCAGGGCTCAGTACTGGGACCTCTCCTCTTTGTAGTCTACATAAATGACTTGGAAGAGAGCGTAGGTGGTGTGATCAGCAAGTTTGCAGATGACACCAAGATGGCAGGGTTGGCGGGTACTGAAGTGGAATGTCAGGTGATACAACAGGATATAGATAGGTTGGTGCATTGGGCAGATAGGTGGCAGATGGAATTTAATCCTGACAAATGCGAGGTGATGCATTTTGGAAGGAATAATGCAGAGAGGAGCTATGTGATAAAAGGTAGACAGATTAGGAGTATAGACATACAGAGGGACCTGGGAGTGCAGGTTCACAAATCCATGAAGGTTGCGACACAAGTGGAGAAGGTTGTTAGGAAAGCTTATGGAATGTTAGCCTTTATAGGAAGGGGTATAGAGTATAAAAGCTGCCGTCTAATGCTTCAGTTGTATAGAACGTTGGTTAGACCGCATTTGGAGTACTGCGTCCAGTTCTGGTCACCTTACTACCAGAAGGCCGTGGAGGCTCTGGAGAGGGTTCAGAGGAGGTTTACCAGGATGTTGCCTGGCATGGAGGGGCTGGGGTACGAGGAAAGGTTGGAGAAACTGGGACTTTTCTCCTTGGAAAGACGGAGGTTGAGGGGGGGACATGATAGAGGTATATAAGTTACTGAAGGGAATAGATAGAGTCAATAGTGAGAGACTGCTCCCTAGACTGGGTACAAATACGAGAGGTCATGATTTAAGGGTGAGGGGGGAGAGGTATAATTTGGATGTGACAGGAAGGTTCTTTATGCAGAGAGTTGTGGGGGTATGGAATGCGCTACCGAGGAGGGTGGTGGAGGCAGGAACGTTGGACTCGTTTAAGGTTCAGTTAGACAGACACATGAGTGAAACGAGGATGGAGGGTTATAGTAGGGGCTATTAAATAAGGTCAGAACCTCGGGAGACACGGGAAATGCAGACTTGTAAGTTAACGTTTTTTGTCTTTTTATTCCGCAGGTGGAGGTCCACCTCGTTGTCAAACGAGGGACATGCACACGGTGGGTCGTGCGTGGGCTGCTCTTGGAAGTTCCGGGAGTGGCCTAGTACTTCGTGTTGGTGTGTGTGCTTAATCCTGGACCGGTAGACGGGCGCCGCAACAGCTCGGTGACTAGCACTGCTAGCTGTGCAGATACATGGATTTGGGCCTGTGTCTGTGGGAGTTTGTGCATTCTCCCTGTGGTTGCGTGGGTTTCCTCCGGGCGCTCCGGTTTCCTCCCACACCCCAAAGATGTGCTCTTAGGCTGACTGGTTTACCAAATTGACACTATTCTCCCCTGAATCTGGCTAAGTTAGGGGTTCCATTCGTAGACATGCAGGGTAGAATAGGTGGAGGGTGATGCGGTGGCGCGGGCTCGTTGGGCCGAAGGGCCTGTTTCCCGTGCTGGGTTGTTCTTTGTTCTTTGTTCTGCACGGTTGGGATTTTATTATTCGATAATAATCCAAATCAAATTGGCCTGGAAGGCTGTTTTCAATGACAGTTGCTGTGGAAATGGCCAGGTTGATGTGGAGAAACCCTCATCTGACTCACCCAGCTTCAGCACTGTGGGAGGGTCAGTGCTGGGGGAGCGCCGCACTGTGGGAGGGTCAGTGCTGAGGGAGCGCCGCACTGTGGGAGGGTCAGTGCTGAGGGAGCGCCGCACTGTGGGAGGGTCAGTGCTGAGGGAGCACCGCACTGTCGAAATGAGATATAAAATCCAGGGCTTCTCTCTCTGATGGGGCCAGCTGGGTGGGGGGGCAGTTCTCCCCAGCTTCCTGGAATCTTTCTGTGCCTCAGTTTCTCAGAAATGAATCTGTGCGCTGAGATTCACACCCAGCATCTCCCACATTGCTCAGAAACTGATCATTCCTCAAAGTGGAGGAGTTAATGCTCCAGCATCCAAGAATGGATGAATCATATTCTGCTTTGTCCTGTTCTATGATCCTGCTCTGACCTCCTGCAGCTCAACCTGCTTCCTTCAGGAAAAACTCTACGATGCACTGAGCTCCAGGAATGTTACCCCAAACTCTGGAGCAGAAATGGACTCTCAGTCAGCCTTCTCCCAGTGCTTGAGAGAGGAAGGCGGGGAGAGAGAGAGAAAGGCGGGGAGAGAGAGAGAGAAAGGGGGGGAGAGAGAGAGAGAAAGGGGGGGAGAGAGAGAGAAAGGGGGGGAGAGAGAGAGAAAGGGGGGGAGAGAGAGAGAAAGGGGGGGAGAGAGAGAGAAAGGGGGGGAGAGAGAGAGAAAGGGGGGGAGAGAGAGAGAAAGGGGGGGAGAGAGAGAGAAAGGGGGGGAGAGAGAGAGAAAGGGGGGGAGAGAGAGAGAAAGGGGGGGAGAGAGAGAGAAAGGGGGGGAGAGAGAGAGAAAGGGGGGGAGAGAGAGAGAAAGGGGGGGAGAGAGAGAGAAAGGGGGGGAGAGAGAGAGAAAGGGGGGGAGAGAGAGAGAAAGGGGGGGAGAGAGAGAGAAAGGGGGGGAGAGAGAGAGAAAGGGGGGGAGAGAGAGAGAAAGGGGGGGAGAGAGAGAGAAAGGGGGGGAGAGAGAGAGAAAGGGGGGGAGAGAGAGAGAAAGGGGGGGAGAGAGAGAGAAAGGGGGGGAGAGAGAGAGAAAGGGGGGAGAGAGAGAGAAAGGGGGGAGAGAGAGAGAAAGGGGGGGAGAGAGAGAGAAAGGGGGGGAGAGAGATAGAAAGGGAGGGAGAGGGGGAGAGATAGAGAGAAAAGGAGGGAGATGGGGAGAGAGAGAAAAGGAGGGAGAGGGGAAGAGAGAGAAAAGGAGGGAGATGGGGAGAGAGAGAAAGGGACAGAGGCAGAGAGAGGAAGAGGGAAGGAGAAGGGGAGAGAGGGAAAGTGGAGAGAGTGAGAGACAGAGAGAGAGAGAGAGAGAGACAGAGACAAAAAGAAGAGAGAGACTGCCATCGGACTTTTGAATGGACTTATCTCGCATTAAGTTGATCTTTCTCTACACCCTAGCTATGACTGTAACACTACATTCTGCACTCCCTCCTTTCCTTCTCCTCTATGTACTCTACAAACAGTATGCTTTGTCTGTATAGTGCACAAGAAACAATCCTTTTCACTGTATCCCAGTACATGTGACAATAATAAATCAAATCAGGAAAGAGGAGAGGAAGAGAAGGGGAGACAGAGCGAGGGGCAGAGAGGGGGGGAGTGGAGGGGGGGGGTGAATAGAGAAGGCGAGAGAGTGGGGAAGAGAAAAAGGGGGGAGAAAGTGTGGCAGAGAAAGAGGTGAGAGAGGAAGGTGGAGAGAAAGAGAGGTGAGAGGGAGAGATGGGGGCAAGTGAAAGAGAGAGAGGGAGAGAAAGAGGGAAGGAGGGAGAGAGAGATGAGCGGGCTCCATGCAGAGAGACCCCATGCGGGGGAGAGTGAGATCCGTGCAAAGAGACCCCCATGCTGGAGGGGACTGAGGTCTGTGCAGAGAGACCCCCACAATGAGGGGAAAGTGGGGTCCATGCAGAGAGACCCCCACAGTGAGGGGGGAGCAGGGTCCATGCAAAGAGGCCCCATACTGGGGAAGAGTGGCATCTCTGCAGAGAAACCCCCACAGTGGGGGGAGTGGGGTCTGTGCAGAGACCCCCACAGTGGGGGGAGTGGGGTCTGTGCAGAGACCCCCACAGTGGGGGGAGTGGGGTCTGTGCAGAGACCCCCACAGTGGGGGGAGTGGGGTCTGTGCAGAGACCCCCACAGTGGGGGGAGTGGGGTCTGTGCAGAGACCCCCACAGTGGGGGGAGTGGGGTCTGTGCAGAGACCCCCACAGTGGGGGGAGTGGGGTCTGTGCAGAGACCCCCACAGTGGGGGGGAGGGGGTCCGTGCAGAGAGACCCCTACACTGGGGGTGAGGGGGGTCTGTGCAGGGAGACCCCCACACTGCGGGGGAGTGGGATCTGTGCAGAGAGACCTCCACACTGGGGGGGAGGGGGGTCTGTGCAGAGAGACCTCCACACTGGGGGGGAGTGGGGTCTGTGCAGAGATCCCCATACTTGGGGGGGGGGGGGAATGGGGTCCGTGCAGAGAGACCCTCACACTGAGGGGACAGAGAGACCCCCAGCCTGAGCACACTGGGAATACTGACCTTTAAAAAGTGGAGCAATGTTCCAGACATTAATCCCACCCGCCTTCATAAACTGTCCGAGTGAGATTTCCAGGAAGAAGATGGGAATTCCTCCCGTCAGGGCAACCAGGATGTAGGGAATGAGAAAAACTCCTGCAGAACAAATTAAAGGAAGGACCATTAGAAAAAAGATTGTTAGTAATCTTAATCTGTCTCTTCCTCTCTCTGTCCCTTTCTATCTCCCTCTGTCTCTCTCTCTCTCTGTCTGTCTCTATCTCCCTCTGTCTCTCTTCCTCTGTCTCACTCTTTCTCTGTCTCTCTCTCTCTTTGCTTCTCCCTCTCTGTGCCTCTGTCTTTCCCTCTCTCTATGTCTCTCTCTTTCTCCTTGTCTCTCTATATCCCTCTGTCTCTCTCTCTCTCCCTGTCTCTTTGCTTCTCTCTCTGTCTCTGTCTCTCCCTCTCTCTATGTCTCTCCCTCTCTTTCTCTCCCTCTTTGTCTTTCTGTCTCTGTCTCTCCTTCTATGTCTCGCTTTCTGTCTCTAACTCTCTCTCTTTGTCTTTCTGTCTCTGTCTCTCCGTCTCTCTTTCTTGTTTTTGGGTCAGGGTTCTATATACAACACTCAGCCGTGTGTCCCAGCCTCATCGTGCACACGTGTGACATTTTGGTTAGTGGGCATGTGAGAGAGCCAGGAATGAGGTCACTGACAACTGAGACATCGGCTTAACTAATTAATCACCAACTGACTGAATGGAATGGTGCCATGTTGGCAAAGCTGTTGGCACGCTCAGGATTGGTACGTAAGTGCTGCCCAGTGACAGAACTACATTGAACAGGCAGGTATTTTGTTTTGGGATAGTACTGAGTCAGCATGTTGTGACAATTACAATTACATTGTTAATTGCCTCAATAAAGATACGTGATGATCATTGGCACAACCTTGCAAAAGATTCACACTCGGACAGGTTACGTGGTAGAGTAATAAGGAACTTGTACCTCTGTGCTGGAACTTACTGAAGGTCAACAAGACAAAGGAGATAATCATTGGCTTCAGGAAACGTAAAGGAGAACATGCCCCTATTGATATCAATGGGGATGAAGGAGAGAGGGTCAAGAGCTACAAGCTTTTGGGTGCCACACCAACCACCTGTCCTGGTCCCCCCACCCATGCCAACACTATAGTTAAGAAATCCCCACCAACGCCTCTACTTTCTCAAAAGAGTAAGGAAACTTGGTACGTCAGCTACAACTCTCACCAACTTTTACAGGTGCACCATAGAAAGCATTTTTTTTGGTTGTATCACAGCTTGGTATGGGCTCCTGCTCTGCTCAAGACAGCAAGATACTACAAAAGGTCGTGGATAAAGCTCAATCCATCATGCAAACCAGCCTCCCATTCATTGACTCTGTCATAAGAACATAAGAAGTAGGAGCAGGAGTAGGCCATCTAGCCCTTCGAGCCTGCCCCGCCATTCAATAAGATCATGGCTGATCGGAAGTGGATCAGTTCCACTTTCCCGCCTTCTCCCCATAACCCTTAATTCCCTTGCCTACCAAAAACCTATCTACCCGCGTCTTAAATATACTTAGCGAGGTAGCCTCCACCACTTCAACGGGCAGAGAATTCCAGAGATTCACCACCTTTGAGTGAAGAAGTTCCTCCTCAACTCCGTTCTAAACCGCCCCCCCTTTATCTTGAGGCTGTGCCCTCTAGTCCTGTTGTCCTTTCTGAGCCGGAAGAGTCTCTCCACCTCTACCCTATCCATCCCCTTCATTATCTTATACGTCTCTATAAGATCCCCCCTCATCCTTCTAAACTCCAATGAGTACAGACCCAGTCTATTCAGTCTCTCTTCATAGGCCAAGCCCCTCATCTCCAGTATCAGCCTAGTGAACCTCCTCTGCACTCCGCCCAAGGCCAATATATCCTTCTGCAAGTGCGGTGACCAAAACTGCACACAGTACTCCAGCTGCGGCCTCACCAGTACCCTGTACAGTTGCAGCAAGACCTCCCTACTTTTATATTCTATCCCCCTCACTATAAAGGCCAGCATCCCATTCGCCTTCTTGACCACCTGCTGCACCTGCAGACTGGGTTTTTGCAACTCATGCACAAGGACCCCCAGGTCCCTCTGCACCGTAGCATGCTGCAGCTTTTCGCCTTTTAAATAATAATCCCTCCTACTATTATTTCTGCCAAAGTGGATAACCTCACACTTGCTAACATTATACTCCATCTGCCAGGTCCTCGCTCACTCGCTCAGCCTATCCAGATCTCTCTGCAGACTTTCCACACCCTCCACGCAATTTGCTTTTCCACTCATCTTCGTGTCATCAGCAAATTTCGTTACCCTACACTCAGCCCCCTCCTCCAGATCATCTATATAAATGATAAATAGCTGAGGCCCCAGCACTGATCCCTGCAGCACTCCACTAGTCACCAACTGCCAACCAGAATAGCACCCATTGATACCAACTCTCTGCTTCCTATTAGACAGCCAATCCTCTATCCACGCTAACACCTTACCCCCAACTCCGTGCACCCTAACCTTCTGCAGCAACCTTTTGTGAGGCACCTTATCGAACACCTTTTGGAAATCTAAAAACACCACATCCACCGGTTCCCCTCCATCTACCGCACTAGTCACATCCTCATAGAAATCCAATAAATTCGTCAAGCATGACCTCCCCTTAATGAATCCGTGCTGCGTCTGCTCGATCAAACCATTCTTCTCTAGGTGCCTCGCTATTTCTTCTTTGATGACGGATTCTAGCATTTTTCCAACTACAGACGTTAAACTAACCGGCCTATAATTCCCTGCCTTTTGTCTGCTACCTTTTTTAAACAGCGGCGTAACATTAGCCATTTTCCAATCTTCCCGCACTTCCCCGGAATCCAGCGAATTTTGATAAATAATTGCTAAGGCATCCACTATCATCTCTGCCATTTCTTTCTACACCCTGGGATGCATTCCATCTGGTCCCGGGGACTTGTCCACCTTCAGTCCCATCAGTCTATCAAGCACTACCTCTCTAGTGACAGTAATCGCATTTAGGCCCTGAACTCCTACCATTCTTCTATCTTTAATATCTGGCAAACTATTCGTGTCCTCCTCCATGAAGACTGAGGCAAAAAACTTATTTAAAGCCTCAGCCATTTCCTCATCGCCTTCATATGCGAGTAGATCCCATACCTTTGGCATACCAGTGTAACTGGTTGCAATAACTTCCTGACTTGGCAGCACCAGTCTCTTTGTAGTAAATACCATTCAGATGATGACTTACTTTGCCCTGTTCAGATTTAGGAGATTTGTTTTATGCCGTTGGTCTTTCTCTGGGACCAAAGCAGGCCCAGGCCTGACCAGGGTTCGTTCCCCGTCTCCAATTAGCCCCACCCTCCCCCCCCCTTAGAGCCGATTGCGGAGTGTGTGTGTGTGTGTGTGTGTGTGTGTTGCGGGGGGGAGGTCACTTTGAGGGGCCAAAGGGAGCAAGGAGGGCAAATTTCCTTTACCCTTAAAATGAAGGGGGTTGGGGAGGGGAAGTTAGAGAACCTGGAGGTGGAGGAGGATGCCCAGGGGGGCTGTGGACGAAGCTGGGGAGGGGGGGTGCGATCTCGGTTTCGAGGGACAGACAGAAGGGGCAGGGTTCTGAATTGCCAGGTTGCCCAAGAGGAGGACACCCCAATCAGTCCATGCCCACCCCTCGCCTTATCTTTCTAAGGGATAGAGGTGGTGGGTTTGGGCGGCACTGTCAAAGGAGTCGAAGGAGGGTGGGTGGTTAGTGTGTCGATCGAGCCGGGAGGCTGCTTTGTCCCGGATGGTGTCGAGCTTCTCGAGTGTTGTTGGAGCCGCGCTCATCCAGGCGAGTGGGAGAGTATTCCATCACACTCCTGACTTGTGCCTTGTTGATGCTGGACAGGCTTTGGGGGGTCAGTCAGGAGGTGAGTTACTCTCCGCAGGATTCCCAGCCTCTGACCTGCTCTGGGAGCCACAGTATTTATATAGCTGGGTCCAGTTCAGTTTCTGGTCAGTGGTAACCCCCAGGAAGTTGATAGTGACCTGAATCTCTCCATTTTATGAGTGCGGGCATTGCGAGATTACCTCTGAGCTAATTGCAATGAGAACAAGACAAACTGGTTTGATAGAAGACTGGCAGGTCACAGCTTGGTGAAGTTAAAGCCTCGGAAATCGAATCAATCTCAAAACCACATCTAAAACAGTTCAATCCTGCTCCCCTCAGTCCAATCAGTAACACATTTCCTCACTGGACTGATTGTCTCAGTGATTTTTTTCAAAATAACACGCAATGTGATTCTACTGCCTTGAGGTTTATTCAGAGGAGGTGCGAGAACATAACTCAGAGGCAACTGTTAAGAAATTGTTAAACTTCCAGAGGGAGTGCCGCACTGTGGGAGGGTCAGTGCCGAGGGAGCGCCGCATTGTGGGAGGGTCAGTGCCGAGGGAGCGCCGCAATGTGGGAGGGTCAGTGCCGAGGGAGCATCGCACTGTGGGAGGGTCAGTGCCGAGGGAGCATCGCACTGTCGGAGTGTTGCAAGCCTCCTGACTGACCTCAGCAGCTGTGGGCTCAATTCATCCTGGAATTTCCCCCACCTGTGAAAACCTCACCTCTCCTTTAGTACAAGGAAATAGGGGTTGTATAAGAGCGATGCCTCTCTCAGTCGAGCAGCTGGATTACTGGTAAGTGGTAACGTGGATCGGGGTGCCAACCTGCAGCTGGGTGAGTCCCCACTGCCTTGGCAAGTTGGGGGGAGGGTCTCATTTCACAAGTGCTTAGGAGGGGCTGAGTCAGCAGGCCCTACCAGGGCCCCTCAATTACCCCCCAATCCCCCCAACCTGCTTTGGTACCCCTTTGGAGTTCTTGTCCCTTCTCCACCCTGTGAGATGCCAATCTTCCTCAATGAGTGCTAGTTACTGGAAGGACTGAGGGATACGGGGAGAAGGTGGGGATTGAGGGATACGGGGAGAAGGTGGGGATGGAGGGATACGGGGAGAAGGTGGGGATTGAGGGAGACGGGGAGAAGGTGGGGATTGAGGGATACGGGGAGGAGGTGGGGATTGAGGGATACGGGGAGGAGGTGGGGATTGAGGGATACGGGGAGAAGGTGGGGATTGAGGGATACGGGGAGAAGGTGGGGATTGAGGGATACGGGGAGAAGGTGGGGATTGAGGGATACGGGGAGGAGGTGGGGATTGAGGGATACGGGGAGGAGGTGGGGATTGAGGGATACGGGGAGAAGGTGGGATTGAGGGATACGGGGAGAAGGTGGGATTGAGGGATACGGGGAGAAGGTGGGATTGAGGGATACAGGGAGAAGGTGGGGATTGAGGGATACGGGGAGAAGGTGGGGATTGAGGGATACGGGGAGAAGGTGGGGATTGAGGGATACGGGGAGAAGGTGGGGATTGAGGGATACGGGGAGAAGGTGGGGATTGAGGGATACGGGGAGAAGGTGGGATTGAGGGATACGGGGAGAAGGTGGGGACTGAGGGAGTCGGGGCGTGAATGGGAATTGAGGGATACGGAGAGAAGGTGGGATTGAGGAATACGGGGAGAAAGTGGATTGAAGGGTATGGGGAGAAGGTGGGGATTGAGGGAAATTGGAAGTGGGTGAGGATTGAGATATCTCGTGATCATTAATCCATTCCATGCCTGGCATTGGCGAGTGTTGGCAGGTGTCCATGCCACGTGGACTGGGTGGGATCCCTGTGTCACATTGCAAGGTTGTGTCTGTGCAGTTTCACACGTCTCCCAATCTGTAACAAAGCCTGCCTTCACTCTGCAGCTGTCTCTCAGCTATATTCCTTCCAGAAAACTCACGTTTTAGCAGGAGATTCAACAGGGTCAGGTATCGGGATGGGCTGGACGAGAGAGAGAGGGAGAGAGAGACACACAGAAAAACTGAGACACAGAGAGAGAGAAAAACAGAGAGAGAGACTGACAGAGAGAGAGACAGAGAAAACGACTGAGAGATAGAGATGGACAGAGAGACAAAGAGAGAGAGACAAACAGACAGATAGAAACAAAAAGCGACAGAGACAGAGTGATAAGACAGAGAGAGACAGACACAAAGAGACAGAGACAGAAATACAGAGACAGAGAGAGACAGACACAAAGAGAGAGAGACAGAGAGAGAGAGAGAGACGGAGAGTTAGAGATAGAAACGGAGACAGATAGATAAAGAGAGAGAGACAGATAGATAGAGAGAGACAGATAGATAAAGAGAGAGAGACAGAGACAGAGATAGAAAGAGACAGAGAGAGACACCAAGAGAGACTGAGAGACAGAGATGGACAGAGAGACAAAGAGGGACAGAGACAAATAGACACAGAGCGAGGCTGAGAGAGACAGAGATACACACACACACACAGATTAGAGAGAGAGAGACAGACAGAGTCAGACAGAGAGAGACAAAGACAGACAGACAAGCAGAGAAAGAAACAGAGACAGGCAGAGAGAAAGGGAGGAGGATACAGCAATGCTTCAGTGTGATTTGGACAGGCTGAGTGTGCACGCAAATACCTGGCAGATGTAGTATAGTGTGGATAAATGCGAGGTTATCCACTTTGGTAGCAATAATAGGAAGGCAGATTATTACTTTAATGGGTGTAAATTGAGAGAAGTAGATACTCAGTGAGACCTTTGAGTCCTCGTGCTTCAGTCGCTGAAAGTTAATGTGCAGGTACAGCAGACAGTAAAGAAGGCAAATGATATATTGGCCTTATCTGAGGAAGGATGTCCTTGCTCTAGAGGGAGTGCAGTGAAGGTTTACCAGGCTGATTCCTGGGGTGGCAGGTCTGTCATATGAGGAGAGACTAAGCCGGTTGGGATTATATTCACTGGAGTTGAGAAGAGTGAGGGGGGATCTCGTGGAAGCTTATAAAATTCCAACAGGGTTAGAGAGGGTAGATTCAGAAAGAATATTCCCAATAGTGGGGGGAGTCCAGAACTGGGGGGTCACCATTTGAGGATAAGAGGCAAACCTTTTAGGACTGAGGTGAGGAGAAATTTCTTCACCCAGAGGGTGGTGAATGTGTGGAATTCACTCCCACAGAAAGGAGTTGAGGCCAATATGTTGTGTGATTAGATATAGCTCTTGGGGCTAAAGGGATCAAGGGATATGGGGGGAAGGGAGGGATCAGAATATTGAATTTGATGATCACCCTTGATCATAATGAATGGCAGAGCAGGCTCGAAGGGCCGAATGGCCTCCTCCTCCTGTTCCGATTTTTTATGTGTGAAACACAGAGAAAGACAGACAGAGAGACACACACACACACACACACACACACACACACACACACAGGGACAGACAGAGAGTGAGACTGAGAGAAACAGAGACACAGAGAGGAACAGACAGAGACCGAGATAGAGACAAACAGAGGCAGAGAGAGGTGGGTCTGCACTTTTCATCGTCACATGCACACACTTACACAGGCACATTCACACACACACACACACACACAAAGGGTGAAGCCGATGTAGAACATGGGATTTTCTCTCTGAAACCCAGTAAAATCTGGGAGTAACTGTTCCTGGTCTGAACTGGAGTTTCATTTTAAGGAAGACATGAGCAGCTCAGGCTAGAAGTGGCTATTTCCAGATTTCACCGGTTTTTACTTCTGTAGACGGAGAGAGAGAGAGAGACAGAGAGGGAGAGAGAGAGAGGGAGACATAGAGAGAGATAGAGAGAGAGAGAGACAGAGACAGAGAGAGAGAGAGGGAGACAGAGAGAGAGATAGAGGGAGACACAGAGAGAGATAGAGAGAGAGACAGAGACAAAGACAGAGACAGAGAGAGACAGAGACAAAGAGAGAAAGAGACAGAGAGAGAGAGGGAGACAGAGAGAGAGAGGGAGACAGAGAGAGAGGGAGACAGAGAGAGAGAGAGGGAGACACAGAGAGAGACAGAAAGAGAGACACAAAGGGAGAGACAGAAAGAGAGAGACACAGAGAGAGAGAGAGAGAGGAAGAAAGACAGAGACAGAGACAGAGTGAGGAACAGAGAGAGAGACAGACATAGAGACAACAGAGAGACAGACAGAGAATGAGAGAGAGAGAAACAGAGAGATAGAGAGAGAGGGAGGAGGGTCTGCATTTTTACCAGTGAAGCCAATTGAGATTTCAGGCTGTCTCTGGGCTGAATGAAAATCTACCCAGCGTGCCTAGTGACTGAGGTCTGTGTGTGTCTCTCTCTCTGTCTGACACTCTGGGCACAGCTTCTTCATCACTATTTTATTTTTCACAGGAGTCGCATCTCCCAGAGACAGATCCGCAGTTACCCCCTCCACCCTCCCTCAGGGGGAGGGGGACTACATTAGACACACAAGAAATAGGAGCAGGAGTGGGCCATCGAGCCCTTCAATAAGATCATGGCTGATCTGAAGTGGATCAGTTCCACTTTCCCACCTGCTCCTCATAACCCTTAATTCCCTTATCGATCAGAAATCTATCTACCCGTGACTTAAACATATTCAATGAGGTAGCCTCCACCACTTCAATGGGCAGAGAATTCCAGAGACTCACCACCCTCTGAGAGAAGAAGTTCCTCCTCAACTCTGTCCTAAACTGCACCCCACACACCACCCACCCCTCCCCCCGCCCCACATTTTGAGGCTGTCCCCTCTAGTTCTGGTAAATGACACAGCAAACGCTGCACCCTTCCTTTTCTCTGCATCGACCCTGATCTCTAGTGTGTGGGACAGTCACTGTCCTGCACATTGAAATCAGCCTCCAGGGAACACATTCCACACTGGCTTCGCCCTTTGTGTCTGCGTGTGTGTCTCTCTCTCTCTGTCTTTCTGACTTTCTCTCTGTCTCTATCTTTGTCTCTCTCTCTGTCTCTATCTTTGTCTCTCTCTCTGTCTCTATCTTTGTCTCTCTCTCTGTCTCTCTGTCTGTCTGCCTCACTTTCTCTCTCCCTCGCTCTCTTTCCTTCTCCCTCTCTCTCTCTCCGTCTACAGAAGTAAAAACCGGTGAAATCTGGAAATAGCCACTTCTAGCCTGAGCTGCTCATGTCTTCCTTAAAATGAAACTCCAGTTCAGACCAGGAACAGTTACTCCCAGATTTTACCGGGTTTCGGAGAGAGAGAGAGAGGGACAGAGAGAGAGAGATAGCAACATAGTGAGAGGGAGGGAGAGAAAGAGCAAAAGACAGTGAGAGACAGAGAGGAACTCAGTGAGCAACAGAGGAAGAGACAGAAAAATAAAGTGAGGGAGGGATAGACAGAGAGAGAAAGGGACAAAGAGAGAGAGAGAGACACAGAGAGAGCAACAGAGGAAGAGACAGAGAGAGGGAAAGTAAGAGAGAGAGTGACAGAAAGAGCAAAAGATGGAGAGGGACAGAGAGAGGGACAGAGAAAAAGGGACAGATAGAGAGGAAGAGTCAGAGAGAGAAAGAGATAGACAGAGACATAGAGTGAGAGAGATTGAGAGTGAGATTGAGATAGCAAGCGAAAGGGACAGAGGTTGAAACTGAGAGACTGAAAGTGACAAAGGGAGAGAGAGGGTGAGAGTGTAAGAGACATAGATAAAGAGAGGGAGAGAGAGCGGGGTGGGGGGGCAGTGGGAGACACAGACAGAGAGCCTAGTTGCTGCTCTGCTGACCTGTGAGGGCCATCAATACTCCCCTTTGCAATGCCCTGACACAGGAACCTCCAAGGCCTCTGGGATAGATGCTGAGTGCCCACCCACAGACCCTCAGCAATCCGCCACCACGCCCCCATCCCCCCCCACCAGCTCCCCATTCCCTATCTAGGCCTTACAATCAGAGGAGTCCTCAGCACTTGGTTACGTATGTAAACATTCCGGCATTCACCACCACTCACTCTGATCTCATGATGCAATGTAAATAGATACCTTTGGGTTGAAACAGTGTGTTTTGACCCACCCTCTGCTCCCATTCCTGTATCGACCCTGCCAATCCTCTATCAACAGTCACACTCCCATTCCAAAACACATTCCATTGCTGCCACTCACCCTCACTGCCCGGAGATAATGATCGGATCATTCAGATAGCAAGCAAGTGTAAAGGAGACACTCCACTCAGTCACTCATTCTCACACACACGCACTCACTCACCCTCTCACGCACTCACTCACCCTCTCGCTCTGCACTCACTCACCCTCTCGCTCGCACTCACTCACCCTCTCACGCACGCGCGTGCACTCACTCACCCTCTCACGCACGCGCGTGCACTCACTCACCCTCTCGCGCGCGCACTCACTCACCCTCTCGCGCGCGCTCACTCACCCTCTCGCGCGCGCTCACTCACCCTCTCGCGCGCGCACTCACTCACCCTCTCGCGCGCCTCACTCACTCACCCTCACGCTCGCGACTCACTCACCCTCTCGCGCGCCTGCGCGCACTCACTAACCCTCTCGCGCGCGCGCGCACTCACTCCCCTCTCGCAGCGCGCGCACTCACTCACCCTCTCGCGCGCGCGCACTCACTCACCCTCTCGCGCGCGCGCACTCACTCACCCTCTCGCGCGCGCGCGCCTCACTCACCCTCTCGCGCGCGCGCAACTCACTCACCCTCTCGCGCGCGCACTCACTCACCCTCTCGCGCGCGCACTCACTCACCCTCTCGCTCGCACTCACTCACCCTCTCGCTCGCACTCACTCACCTCTCGCTCGCACTCATTCACCCTCTCGCGCACGCGCACTCACTCACCCTCTCTCGCGCGCGCACTCACTCTCTCGCGCGCGCACTCACTCACTCTCTCTCTCTCTCGCGCGCGCGCACTCACTCACCCTCTCGCGCGCGCACTCACTCACCCTCTCGCGCGCGCACTCACTCACCCTCTCTCGCGCGCGCGCGCACTCACACCCTCTCGCGCGCGCGCGCACTCACTCACCCTCTCGCGCGCGCGCACTCACTCACCCCTCTCGCGGCGCGCGCACTCACTCACCCTCTCGCGTGCGCGCACGCACTCACTCACCCTCTCGCGCGCGCGCCGCACACTCACTCACCCTCTCGCGCCGCACTCACTCACCCTCTCGCGCGTGCGCGCACTCACTCACCCTCTCTCGCGGCGCGCACTCACTCACCCTCTCGCCGCGCGCGCACTCACTCACCCTCTGCGCGCTGCGCGCGCACTCACTCACCCTCGCGCGCGCGCGCGCACTCACTCACCCTCTCGCGTGCGCGCGCGCACTCACCACCCTCTCGCGCGCGCGCCACTCACTCACCCTCTCGCGTGCGCGCGCACTCACTCACCCTCTCGCGCGCGCGCGCACTCACTCACCCTCTCGCGGCGCGCGCCGCATCACACCCTCTCGCGCGCGCGCGCACTCACTCACCCTCTCGCGCGCGCGCGCACTCACTCACCCTCTCGCGCGCGCGCCGCACTCACTCACCCTCTCGCGCGCGCGCGCACTCACTCACCCTCTCGCGCGCGCGCGCACTCACTCACCCTCTCGCGCGCGCGCGCACTCACTCACCCTCTCGCGCGCGCGCGCACTCACTCACCTCTCACGCACTGAATTTTTTACTGGTGCAACGTAGAAAGCATTCTTTCTGAGTGCATCACAGCTTGGTATGGCTCCTGCTCTGAGCGAGACCGCAAGAAACCACAATGGGTCGTTAAATGTAGCCCAATCCATCACACAAATCAGCCTCCCATCTATTGACTCTGTCTACACATCCCACTACCTCAGCAAAGCAACCAGTATAATTAAGGATCCCACATAACCTGGACATTCTCCCTTCCATCTTCTCCAGCTGGCAAAAAGATACAAAAGTCTGAGGTCACTTATCAACCGACTCAAGAACAGCTTCTTCCCTGATACTATCAGACTTTTGAATGGACCTACCTCGCATTAAGTTGATCTTTCTCTACACCTTGGCTATGACTGTAACACACATTCTGCACTCTCTCCTTTCCTTCTCTATGAACGTTATGCTCTGTCTGTATAGTGAGCAAGAAACAATACTTTTCACTGTATACTAATACATGTGACAATAATAAATCAAATCAATTCTCATTCACACACACATTCTCTCAGGCAATCACATACATACACACTCACTCTCACACAGACACACACACAGATGCTCAGACACAATTGGACATAGAAACAAGCACGGGGTTACAGAGTAAAGCTCCCTCTACACTGCCCTCATCAAACACTCCCAGAACAGGTACAGCATGGTGTTAGATACAGAGTAAAGCTCCCTCTACACTGTCCCCATCAAACACTCCCAGGACAGGTACAGCACGGGGTTAGATACAGAGTAAACCTCCCTCTACACTGTCCCCATCAAACACTCCCAGGACAGGTACAGCACGGGGTTAGATACAGAGTAAAGCTCCCTCTACACTGTCCCCATCAAACACTCCCAGGACAGGTACAGCATGGGGTTAGATACAGAGGAAAGCTCCCTCTACACTGTCCCCCCCATCAAACACTCCCAGGACAGGTACAGCACGGGGTTAGATACAGAGGAAAGCTCCCTCTACACTGTCCCCCATCAAACACTCCCAGGACAGGTACAGCACGGGGTTAGATACAGAGTAAAGCTCCCTCTACACTGTCCCCATCAAACACTCCCAGGACAAGTACAGCACGGGGTTAGATACAGAGTAAAGCTCCTTCTTCATTCACAGGAGCACAATTGAGTCAGAATCTGACCTCAAGATACATCAGGGCATATCAGGGTCAGGCAACCAAAAGCTTGGTCATATTGCTGATTTTAAAGGAATGTCTTAAAGGAGGAGAGACAGAGAGGTTTTGGGAGGAAATTCCAGAGCTTCAAGCCCCCTGGGTGGCAGGATGCGAACCCAGGACGCCAGGACATTAACTGAGTTTCTGGATTAATCATCTAGTGATAATATCACTGAGCCATCGCCTACCTTCTAAGGGCAATAGTATTCTAAGTGGGATAGAGAAACCGGAGCAGTGCACAAGTATGGCGGAATGAGGTTGGATGCAAGTTTAACAATTTCTTTACAGTTGCCTCTGAGTTATGTTCTCGCACCTCCTCTGAATAAACCTCAAGACAGTGGAATCACATTGCGTGTTATTTTGAAAAAAATCACTGAGACAATCAGTCCAGTGAGGAAATGTGTTACTGATTGGACTGAGGGGAGCAGGATTGAACTGTTTTAGATGTGGTTTTGAGATTGATTTGATTTCCGAGGCTTTAACTTCACCAAGCTGTGACCTGCCAGTCTTCTATCAAACCAGTTTGTTTTGTTCTCATTACAATTAGCTCGGAGGTAATCTCGCAATGCCCACACTCATAAAATGGAGAGATTCAGGTCACTATCAACATCCTGGGGGTTACCACTGACCAGAAACTGAACTGGACCCAGCCATATAAATACTGTGGCTCCCAGAGCAAAAAGTCTGACAACATCAGGTTTAAGTCCAACTGATTTATTTGATAGTAAATTCACTAGCTTTCGAAGTTACCCTCTTCGTCAGGTGAACTCTCCATTCACCTGACGAAGAGGGTAACCTCGAAAGCCAGTGAATTTACTATCAAATAAATCGGTTGGACTTAAACCTGGTGTTGTCAGACTTTTTACTGTGTTTACCCCAGTCCAACACTGGCATATCCACATCATGGCTCCCAGAGCAGGTCAGAGGCTGGGAATCCTGCGGAGAGTAACTCACCTCCTGACTCCCCCCCCCCTCAAAGCCTGTCCACCATCTACAAGGCACAAGTCAGGAGTGTGATGGAATACTCTCCCACTTGCCTGGATGAGCGTGGCTCCGACAACACTCGAGAAGCTCGACACCATCCAGGACAAAGCAGCACCCCACCGCCCCCCCTTCCCCCCGCTCGATCGACACACTAACCACCCACCCTCGACATTCACTCCCTCCACCACCGACGCACAGCGGCAGCAGTGTGTACCGTCTACAAGATGCACTGCAGCGACTCGTCAAGGCTCCTTCGACAGCGCCACCCAAACCCACCACCTCTACCCACTAAGATGGACAAGAGCAGCAGGCGCCATGGGGAACAGCCACCACTTGCAAGTTCCCCTCCCATTCCCGCCACCACCCCCCCCACCACACACACACACACACACATCATCCCAACTTATTAACTAGTGTCACAAGTAGGTTTTCATTAACACTGCAATTAAGTTACTGTGAAAATGCCCTAGCTGCCACACTGTTCGGGTTACACTGAGACAGAATTTGGCCCAGCCAATGCACCTAACAGCACGTCTTTCGGTCTGTGGGAGAAAACCGGAGCACCCGAGAAATGTGCAGACTCTGCACAGATGGTGACCCAAGCCAGGAATCAAATCCAGGTCCCTGGCGCTGTACTTGGAAATATATCAGCTGTTCCTTCACTGTGGCTGGGTTCAAAATCCTGCAGCTCTCTCCCTGACAGCGCTGTGGGTGTACCTACACCACACGGGACTGTGGCGGGTTCAAGATGGCGGCTCACCCACCACCTTCTCAAGGGGGCAATTAAGGATGGGAAACAAATCATAGAATCCTAACAGTGCGGAAAGAGACCATTTGGCCCATCAAGTTTGCACCGACAACAATCCCACCCAGGCTCTATCCTCATAACCCCATGTATTTACTTTGAAACTAAGGGGCAATTTAGCATGGCCAATGCATCAAATCTTTGGACTGTGGGAGGAAACCGGAGCACCCAGAGGAAACCCACGCAGGCACGGGGAGAACATGCAAACTCCTCACAGACAAGTGACCCATGAATGGAACTTGGATCCCTGGTGCTGTGACATGGCAGTGCTAACCATTGTGCCACCATGCCACGCCACAGTCGCAGAGTGGTTAGCATTCAATTCTTAAAAGCTAAAGAGACAAAGTTAATCAATTCTGGGAGAGAACAGTTCTGAAGGAACTGGGTGGGATGACGATGACAATGGGAGAGAATGTATTTAAGGGGATACCAAAAAGCTATGAAGGGGACCGTTTTAGATCTCAGCCAACAGCAGGCAAGCCTGGTTAATTCCCAGAAGGCAGTATAAACAAAGCCAAATCTAAAAAGCCAATTGCTGGGAGGTCTCAGGCTGCATCTGCAGGAGGAATTAAAGGTACTGCATGGGAAAAGTAGCTGGAAATTTATAGACCTACCCATCTATTAAAATGTTGCTCAATAGTGGTTTGAGGGAATTTCACCTGAGATTGTCTGGAACTGTTACAACAAGATTAAGTAGTCAGGGACAACATTCCTGAATTTTGAACTCGCATCTCGCACGATACAAAATACAAACACCACCTAAATCAGCCAAGCCAGTAACATCCACAATCCTCTGGCCAGCTGTTGAAAGATGGCACCATTGGGGTTCCTGTTCCCCATGTGTCATCAGGAACTTAGGAGGATGCCAAGGATCTGGCTCAGGGTGTATCTGGAATGCCACATGGTGGGAGGGTCCGTGCCGAGGGAGCGCCGCACCGTGGGAGGGTCCGTGCCGAGGGAGCGCCGCACCGAGGGAGGGTCCGTGCCGAGGGAGCGCCGCACCGAGGGAGGGTCCGTGCCGAGGGAGCGCCACACCGAGGGAGGGTCCGTGCCGAGGGAGCGCCACACCGAGGGAGGGTCCGTGCCGAGGGAGGGTCCGTGCCGAGGGAGCGCCGCACCGAGGGAGGGTCCGTGCCGAGGGAGCGCCGCACCGAGGGAGGGTCCGTGCCGAGGGAGCGCCGCACTGCGGGAGGGTCCGTGCCGAGGGAGCGCCGCACTGCGGGAGGGTCCGTGCCGAGGGAGCGCCGCACTGCGGGAGGGTCCGTGCCGAGGGAGCGCCGCACTGCGGGAGGGTCCGTGCCGAGGGAGCGCCGCACTGCGGGAGGGTCGGTGCCGAGGGAGCGCTGCACTGCGGGAGGGTCGGTGCTGAGGGAGCGCCGCACTGTGGGAGGGTCGGTGCTGAGGGAGCACTGCACTGCGGGAGGGTCGGTGCTGAGGGAGCGCCGCACTGTGGGAGGGTCGGTGCTGAGGGAGTGCTGCACTGTGGGAAGGTTAGTGCCAAGCGAGCGCCGCATTGTGGGAGGGTAAGTGCTGAGGGAGTGCCGCACTGTCAGAGGGTCAGTGGGCTGGGGGGTTAGTGTAGGAGGGGGGTGGAAAATGGGATTCCGGTGCGAGCTAACCTCTTACCTCCGCCATTCTTGTAGCACAGATAGGGGAAACGCCAGACGTTCCCCAGTCCCACGGCGAAGCCCACGCAGGACATGATGAAGTCCATCTGGTTGGTCCATGTCGCCCTCTGCGGCACCTTCCGGGTGGGCAGGGGGGGCGCCATCAGCGCACCCGTCCGCGAGTCCTCTGGCACGGGGGGCAGGTGAGGCTGGCACTGCCCCTTGCCGGAGGGGGAGCGGACATTCTGCTGCCAGAGCTCCCCGTCGTCCAGTTGGCTGCCTGTCTGCCCCCGTCCCAACTTGGTCCTGCCAGCGTCCCTGCTGGCTGTCGTGGTGTGCATACCCCGTTTACCGTTAACCGGGTGGGCGGACAAGTATAGGGGGTGGGTTGGTGTTGAGAGTCTTGCCTGTTTCTCACTCTGCAGTGGGGGGGTAACGAGAGAGGAGGGGGGGGGCAGTTTGCAGAGAAAGAGAGGGCAGCAGAGTAGGTTCCAAACAAAAATAAAGACTTCCTGGCTCACTTGTTCTCTTGTCGAATTCTTCCTTTCGACGATGGGGAAAGGAGAAAAGGAGGGGTGGGGGTGGGGGGGGTCGGACCTCAGAAACAGTCCACAAAGCACTTGAAACTCAGTCTAAAATAGTGCATCAGAGATTACTTGGTGGACCGCTCGAATTGGCAGCCCGGTGGAACGATCAAGTGTGAGGTCCGCTGCGGTTTGTTGCCAACTCCCGGTCCCGTAGTAGAGCTCAGCGGAGAATCGCACACGCCTATCGAGCCTGTGCACTGATACCACACACACACACGCACACACACACACGAGACGGAAGCAGGATCCACTCCTGGATCCCTGGTTCAGCCTCCAGCACACAGCTCTCCTGCCAGGCTCTGAGACTCTGCTTTATATACACACAGCGTCCGGCTGCACTGTGCACCGTCTCCCCGCCTTCCTGCTTTCAGCCGATAGAGCGGCAGGCAGCACTGCTATTTATGGTTCCTCAGCGCTCGCTGCTGACCACTCCTCCTCCCACTCCTCTTCTCCACTCCCCCCCCCCACGGCCCGCCCACCAGCTACAGAACTCTCCCACGCTCGGGCGAGTAAGCAGCAGCCCAGAGAACCCAGTCTCCGCACACCACCCCCCCACCACCGCTGCACACACACACACCACACATACACGCACACACCACCCGCAGCTTTCCATGTCTCCCGGGTCATCCTGTTCTCTCATGTAACAGAGACTGGTTAATGATTACATGCCAAGAGATTTGCAAATGCCAGCACACACATTATACTAAACACACTCTCTCACACACTCCCTCTCTCTCACACACACACAGCCTCTCTCTCTCACACACACACACAGCCTCTCTCTCTCACACACACACACTCTCTCTCTCTCTCACACACACAGCCTCTCTCTCTCACACACACACACACACTCTCTCTCTCACACACACACAGCCTCTCTCTCTCACACACACACACAGCCTCTCTCTCTCTCACACACACACAGCCTCTCTCTCTCTCACACACACACAGCCTCTCTCTCTCTCACACACACACAGCCTCTCTCTCTCTCACACACACACAGCCTCTCTCTCACACACACACAGCCTCTCTCTCTCTCACACACACACAGCCTCTCTCTCACACACACACACAGCCTCTCTCTCTCACACACACACAGCCTCTCTCTCTCACACACACACACAGCCTCTCTCTCTCTCACACACACTCTCTCACACGCGCGCACACTTTCACACGTGCGCACACACTTTCTCCCTCATGCATATACTCTCTCCCTCACACACACACACAATCTCTCACACACATACTCTGTCACACACAAACACTCTCTCTCATATACACAAACTCTCACACACACAAACTCTCTCTCACTCACACATATACATACACTCACGCATATACATTCATACATACACACACTCACGCATATACATTCACACATACACACACTCACGCATATACATTCACACATACATACACACATACGCATATACATTCACACATACACAGACACATGTACACGCACATAAACATGGGAGGTATGAGGGGGGTGGGGGTGGGGGCAGGGGCAGGAACTCCAGCTGAGGGGCTGAGCGGCCTTTTGCCTGAGGCTTTACAGGCCTGATTCCTAAGAAACAAATCGGACGTTGGTGTATTTGCCGGGAGGCCCGGTGGCCATTTTGAACGGTGCTCAGCCTGATGGAGGGCAAACTGGCTGGCCTGATGAGGGCAGTGGGTGAGGGGGGTGGGGAGCGAGGGCGGGCACAGATGGGGGGGGGGTGGGTGTGACAGGGTGGGGGCTGTGAGAGGACCTGTGCCATTCAGTTCAAGGTGGAATGGTCGGTCGGGTTCAGGAGATGCGTTGTCTCTGGAGAAGTAACCAGGGTTTCAGGCCTTTCCGAGGCCTACACCACCCTGTTAATGAGTCACTTGATTTGTTAACATCAGAGATTCCGGCCAGGGGCGTGTCACTCAACTCAATGGCAAGCCAGAGTCAAAGGTTTCTGTTTTACTTGCCGGCTGGGGAACCGCCTTGGAAAAATCACCTCTCCTCCCAAAACCCCACACCCTCGTGATGATAAACGCAAAGGAATTGTCCAGTTCACCACCCCACCCCACCCCCAGCCCGTTCAATACCTCGTGACATCTCAGCTCCCCTCACGGCCAAGGAAGGTGTTTTACTATTGTTTGAAGAGTGCTCACCGCCATAATTAAGGAGAAAAGGGCAGCCATTTTGGCACAGAGCAAGATCCCACATGATAAATGACCCAGATCTCTCCTTGGAGGGGTAAATAAGACCCTCCGACAGTGCGGCACTCCCTCCGCACTGACCCTCTGATAATGTGGCACTCCCTCAGCACTGACCCTCTGACAATGTAGCACTCCCTCAGCACTGACCCTCTGACAATGTAGCACTCCCTCAGCACTGACCCTCTGACAATGTAGCACTCCCTCAGCACTGACCCTCCGACAGTGCGGCACTCCCTCCGCACTGACCCTCTGACAATGTGGCACTCCCTCAGCACTGACCCTCCGACAATGTGGCACTTCCTCAGCACTGACCCTCTGACAATGTGGCACTCCCTCAGCACTGACCCTCTGACAATGTAGCACTCCCTCAGCACTGACCCTCTGACAATGTGGCACTCCCTCAGCACTGACCCTCTGACAATGTGGCACTCCCTCAGCACTGACCCTCTGACAATGTGGCACTCCCTCAGCACTGACCCTCTGACAATGTGGCACTCCCTCAGCACTGACTCTCTGACAATGTGGCACTCCCTCTGCACTGACCCTCTGACAATGTGGCACTCCCTCAGCACTGACCCTCTGACAATGTGGCACTCCCTCTGCACTGACTTGGATGGATTCTCTGAGACATTTTCCAAGGGCTGGAATGGTCGCTACGAGAGGACATAGGTTTAAGGTGCTGGGGAGTAGGTACAGAGGAGATATCAGGGGTAATTTTTTCACTCAGAGGGTGCTGGGTGAGTGGAATCGGCTACTGTCAGTGGTGCTGGAGGCAAATTCGATAGGGTCTTTTAAGAGACTTCTGGATGAGTACATGGGACTAAACAGAATTGAGGGTTATAGGTAAGCCTAGTAGGTAGGGATATCATTGGCGCAACTTGTGGGCCGAAGGGCCTGTTTGTGCTGTAGTTTTTCTATGTTCTATTAACCATCTGGCAGTGCGGCACTCCCTCGGCACTGACCCTCCTGCAGTGCGGCGCTCCCTCGGCACTGACCCTCCCACAGTGCGGTGCTCCCTCGGCACTGACCCTCCCGCAGTGCGGCGCTCCCTCGGCACTGACCCTCCCGCAGTGCGGCGCTCCCTCGGCACTGACCTTCCTGCAGTGCGGCGCTCCCTCGGCACTGACCCTCCCGCAGTGCGGCGCTCCCTCGGCACTGACCCTCCCGCAGTGCGGCGCTCCCTCGGCACTGACCCTCCCGCAGTGCGGCGCTCCCTCGGCACTGACCCTCCCGCAGTGCGGCGCTCCCTCGGCACTGACCCTCCCACAGTGCGGCGCTCCCTCAGCACTGACCCTCCCACAGTGCGGCGCTCCCTCGGCACCGACCCTCCCACAGTGCAGCACTCCCTCAGCACTGACCCTCCCACAGTGCGGCGCTCCCTCAGCACTGACCCTCCCACAGTGCGGCGCTCCCTCGGCACTGACCCTCCCGCAGTGCGGCGCTCCCTCGGCACTGACCCTCTGCTCCCTCAGTGCTGCCACCAGTGATAAGAGGGGGAGGCAAGAGAGTTCCCGTCTTCGGTTCGGGGGCCTGAAGCAACCAATCTCTGACTCCAAGGGCGAGAGTGAGGCCCCATTGGGGACCTGAGGCATCTTGGGTAATGCTCCCCTGATATCAACTTGACAGACACCGGGAAGCTGAGGTGAAAGAATCGCTGGGCATGGAGGGGGTTACGATGTTTACGTTTGACCCTTGAGCTTCTAGGGAAGGTTAGGGTTCCCGTGGCAATGTGATGCCCCATGCTGTGCAATAGCTGGCTGACTCATCGACAAACGCCTTGATGAAGGCGGTTTCTTTTGGAGGCGCCCAGAGGCTGATGGGGTGTGGGGAGGGGTCACGGTGGGTAGCTCCAACCCTGGCGCTCTTTCCCCTCCCCCCCACTGTGAACCTGTCTTACTCCAGGCCTAAGGTCAGTAAATCAAACGTCACTAAATCCCCCTTGACATCTTTGCCCCCACCACCCCCTCTCCACCGCTCATTCAAAAGGCGCCCCTTGTACGTGCCCCTCTGCATTCACCTGTTGAGGGCTTAAACCTTAAATTAGCTGGTCACGAGTCATCCCAATGAATAGGCTCGCTAAAGATAGTTTCGGGAGAGGCAGGTAGGGTTACGGACAGCTGGGAGCTGGGCAGAGAGAGTGAGAGTGGGAGAAAAGGGAGAGCAAGAAACTGAGAGAAAGCGGGAGAGAAAAGAGAGAATGAGGAGAGAGAGAGAGTGACAAATAGAGAGAGAGAAGGGAGAAAAAAGAGACAGAGAGAAATAGAGAGAGAAAGTGAGAGAGGAAAGAGAGAGTGGGGGGAGAAGAGAGACAGAGAGAAAGAGACAGAGAGAGAGAATGAGAGAAAAGAGAGACAAATCAGAGACAGAGAGAGAGGGAGGATAGGAGTGAGGGAAGAAAAGAGAGACAGAGAAAAGAGAGAGTGAGGAGAAAGGGGGAAGAAGAGAGAAATAGAGAGAAAAAGAGCGAGACAGAGCGAGACAGAGAGAAGGAGAAGAGAGACAGATAGAGACGGAGAGAGAGAGAAGAGAGACAGATAGAGACAGAGAGAGGAGAGAGGGAAGAAAAGAGAGAAAGAGAGAGATAGAGAGAAAGTGAGAGAGGAGAGAGAGAGACTGAGGAAAAAAAGAGAGACAAAGAGAGAGGAAGAGAGAGTGAGAGACAGAGAAAGAGAGAGACAGAGTGAGTGAGAGGGAAAGAGAGAGAGACCAAGAGAGTGAGAGGGAAAAAGAGAGGGAGAAAGAGAGACAGAGAAGTGAGATGTGGCATTTCATGCCTATCTCCCTCTCCCCTATCCTCCACCCCTCCCCCTGTCACTGTCGCCTCTCCAAACCATCTGCCCCATCCCCTCCCACCCACCCCACCCCCGGCCTGCCCCGCGTCCGGCAGCTCGAGCCTCACCCCTGCTCATAGTCCCAATTCGACTCATACCCTCTCCAAGCCACAACCCGACCCCAAACCACACTCTCCCCAACCAACCCGGTTTTCCTGCGTCTGGGATCTTGCTATGCATCGGGCACGTGAGAGGGTTGAGTCACTGGGGTCAGAGAAGCTCGTCAGGAGGTCCATACTGCCCACCCCTCCTGAGCGTGGGATCGATATGGACCAAGATGGTACTAGGGGAGGCCGTTCGACCCCTCATGCCTGGTCTAGCCCTTCGTTTGAAGGTTTTGATTTAGCCCCAAGGACTGGACACTTTGAAGGAAGATTGCTGTGGCTGAAAGAGCTAAAATCAACCCGAATATCTCTCACTATCATTTCTCACCCATCCTCATAGCTCACAATTTAAATTAACACCAAGAGAATCAGTGTTTGCAGTTCCAAGTCCCACCCAGAGGTAGCGCTCTTCCCTGACAGAAATAAGATTTGAAAATTGGGCAATGAGCACTGCTTAGTGCCAGACTGAGGTATTACAACCACATCATTGATAAAAATTACAACAGGGAGAGAGAGTGACACTCAACTTGGGACCTCCAAAGATGCAGCGCTCTCTCAGCACTGACCCTCCCACAGCACGGCACTCCCCCAGCACTGACCCGCCTACGTGCGGCGCTCCCTCAGCACTGACCCTCCCACAGTGCGGCGCTCCCTCAGCACTGACCCTCCCACAGTGCGGCGCTCCCTCAGCACTGACCCTCCCACAGTGCGGCGCTCCCTCAGCACTGACCCTCCCACAGTGCGGCGCTCCCTCAGCACTGACCCTCCCACAGTGCGGCGCTCCCTCAGCACTGACCCTCCCACAGTGCGGCGCTCCCTCAGCACTGACCCTCCCACAGTGTGGCGCTCCCTCAGCACTGACCCGCCTACGTGCGGCGCTCCCTCAGCACTGACCCGCCTACGTGCGGCGCTCCCTCAGCACTGACCCTCCCACAGTGCGGCGCTCCCCCAGCACCGACCCTCCCACAGTGCGGCACTCCGTCAGCACTGACCCTCCCACAGTGCGGCGCTCCCTCAGCACTGACCCTCCCGCAGTGCGGCGCTCCCTCAGCACTGACCCTCCCGCAGTGCGGCGCTCCCTCAGCACTGACCCTCCCGCAGTGCGGCGCTCCCTCAGCACTGACCCTCCCGCAGTGCGGCGCTCCCTCAGCACTGACCTGCCTACGTGTGGCGCTCCCTCAGCACTGACCCTCCCACAGTGCGGCCCTCCCTCAGCACTGACCCTCCCACAGTGCGGCGCTCCCTCAGCACTGACCCTCCCACAGTGCGGCACTCCCTCAGCACTGACCCTCCCACAGTGCGGCGCTCCCTCAGCACTGACCCTCCCACAGTGCGGCGCTCCCTCAGCACTGACCCTCCCACAGTGCGGCGCTCCCTCAGCACTGACCCTCCCACAGTGCGGCGCTCCCTCAGCACTGACCCTCCCACAGTGCGGCGCTCCCTCAGCACTGACCCTCCCACTGTGCCACATTCCTTCAGTGTTCACACAAGAAATAGAAGCAGGAGTGGGCACCAGGCCCTTCGAACCTGCCCTGCCATTCAATACCATCATGGCGGATCTATATTGGCCTCAGCTCCTTCTCTGGGCTATTTCCCCATTGCCCTCCATTCCTCGATCCATCAAATATTTCTCCACCTCCACTTTCAATGCTTCTAATGATCCCATCTCCACCACCCTTTGGGACAGAGAATTCCAGAGATCCACCACCCTGTGTGAGGAGAAATTTCTACACGTCTCAGTTTTAACTGACCAGCCCTTCATCCTGTAGCTCTGCCCCTTTGTTCGATACACTCCCACTAACGAAAACATCTCAGCATCTACCCTGTCAAACCCCCCTCAGGATCTTGTGTGTCTGAATAAGGTCACCCCTTACTCTTATAAACTCCAAGGAAGTCAAGGGAAAGGCAGTGGATGTTATATATATGGACTTCAGTAAAGCCTTCGGCAAGGTACCTCATGGTAGACTGGTACAGAAGGTGAAGACACACGGGATCACAGGAAGCTGGCAAGATGGATACAGAACTGGCTTGGCCATAGAAGACAGAGGCCAGCAGCTTTGCTGAATGGAAGGCTGCGACTAGCAGCGTTCCACAGGGATCAATTCTGGCACCTTTGTTGTTCATAGTATATATAAATCATTTGGAGGAAAACGTAGCTAGTCTGATTAGTAAGTTCACAGACGACACAAACATTGGTGGAGTTGCAGATGGTGAAGAGAACTGTCAGAAGACATGGACCGGTTGGAGACTTGGGCAGGGAAATGGCCGATGGGGTTAAATATGGACAAGTCTGAGTAGTGTATTTTGGAAGGTCCAACGCATGCAGGAATTGTACAGTAAATGGTAGCACCCTTAGGAGTACTGACAGGCAAAGAGATCTGGGCGTACATGTCCACCGATCACTGAAAGTGGCAACGCAGGTGGATAAGGTAGTCAAGAAGGCATACGGCTGGGGCACTGATTTTAAAAATTGGCAGGTTATGCCGCAGCTGTACAGAACCTTAGTTAGGCCTCATTTAGAATATTGTGTTCAATTCTGGTTGCCACACTACCAGAAGGATGTGGATGCTTTGGGAGAGGGCACTGAAGAGGTTTACCAGGGTGTTGCTGGTCTAGCCAAGAGGAGAGATTGGATGAACTCGGTTAGACTCACTAGAACAGCAGAGATTGAGGGGTGACCTGATAGAGGTTTACGAGATTATGAGTGGCATGGACAGACGGACAGTCAGACGCACTTTCCTAGGGTGGAAAAGTCAAGCATTCGGGGAAATTCGGAGGTTTCAGGGCAAAGTTTAGAAGAGATGTGCGAGGCAGGTTTTTTTTTTACACAGAGGGTGGTGGATATCTGGAATGCACTGGCTGGGGAGCTGGTGGGTGGAAGTACAATAGCTGCATTTAAGGGACAACTAGACGAATACATAAATAGGATGGGGACGGAAGGATACGGACTCTAAGTGCATATGGTTTTAGTTGAGGCAGGCATCATGATCAATGCAGGTTTGGAGGGCTGAAAGGCCTGTTCCTGTGCTGTACAGTTTCCTTGTTCTTTGAAAATAGATCCAGAATATTTAGTGCCTCTTGACAGGACAATTCTCTCATCCCAGGAATTAGCCTGGTGAATCTCCTTCGGACTGCCTCCAACTACCTTTGCCTGAAGATGTGTGATTTCTGATGCTTGCTGTGATTTTCTTCCTGGGTCACTGTCTTTAATGTCCCATTTTATGCTAATGATCGCATATAATTATGATAATCAAGAGGGCGCCAAATCGAGGTGACCTCTATGCCCAGCATACCTTCTAATTCTATCTTTTACTCTCGTTCTGCACTTCTAAAACTTTATTCTAACCCTTTTAAACCCTCTAACAATGTCACACCCTAGCTATGACTATAACATGGGTGGCACAGTGGTTAGCACTGCTGCCTCACAGCACCACGGACCCAGGTTCGATTCCCAGCTTGGGTCACTGCCTGTGAAGAGTCTGCATGTTCTCCCCGTGTCTGCGTGGGTTTCCTCCGGGTGCTCCGATTTCCTCCCACACTCCAAAGATGTGCGGGTTGGCCTCGCTAAATTGCCCCTTAGTATCAGGGAGACTAGCTAAATGTGTGGGGTTCTTAAGCGGATTGGTACGTGGCCTCAAGAGTTTTTTCCCCAATGGAAGAAGATATGAACGGCCTGGAGAAAGGAACAGAATGTAAGGTTTCCAAACCTGTCAATGACAGGAAGGGCAGGTTGTGATGAAGGTATTCTGATTCTACAACGGCCTATAGATCAACTGGGCGAAAACCGGGCAAACTCGAAATGTCAGCTCTTTCCTCTCCTGACAGATGTTGCCAAGACCTGTTGAGATTTTCTAGCATTTTCTCTTTTGGTTTCAGATTCCAGCATCTGCTTTAATCCAGTTCTTTTAACCAAGTTGAAAAGTAGATCCAATAAGCAGCTAAGAAGACAAACAACATTTATAACAAAGGAGCCAGAGTTTAAAAACAGGGAGGTTTCGTTGCTATTGTACAGGGTGTGGGTGAAACTACACCTGGAATATTGTGTAAGGTTTTGGCTCCCTTTTCTGAAAGGGATATAATAGCATCAATTTAATTTGATTTATTATTGTCACGCGTATTAACATACTGTGAAAAGTATTGTCTCTTGCGTGCTGTACAGACAAAGCATACCGTTCATAGGAAAGGAAAGGAGAGAGTGCAGAACGTTGTGCTGACATAGATACCTACAGTGCAGAAGGAGGCCATTCGGCCCGTCGAGTCTGTACTGACCACAATCCCACCCAGACCCTATCCCCGCAACCTCATGAATTTACCCTGCTAGTCCCCCTGACACCAAGGGTCAATTTG